>NW_027456848.1:85000-283877 GCF_040206685.1 Ascaphus truei
TCTCTCTCTCTCTCCCACTCTCTCTCTCTGTCACTCTCTCTCTCTGTCACTCTCTCTCTCTGTCACTCTCTCTCTCTCTGTCACTCTCTCTCTCTCTGTCACTCTCTCTCTTTCTGTCACTCTCTCTCTTTCTGTCACTCTCTCTCTGACACTCTCTCTCTCTCCCACTCTCTCTCTCTCCCACTCTCTCTCTCTCCCACTCTCTCTCTCTCCCACTCTCTCTCTCTCCCACTCTCTCTCCCTCTCCCACTCTCTCCCACTCCCTCTCTCTCCCACTCTCTCTCTCTCCCACTCTCTCTCTCTCCCACTCTCTCTCTCTCTCTCTCTCCCACTCCCTCTCTCTCCCACTCCCTCTCTCTCCCACTCTCTCTCTCTCCCACTCTCTCTCTCCCACTCTCTCTCTCTCCCACTCTCTCTCTCTCCCACTCTCTCTCTCTCCCACTCTCTCTCTCTCCCACTCTCTCTCACTCTCACTCTCTCCCACACTCTCTCTCTCTCCCCCACACACTCTCGCTCTCTCCCCCACACACTCTCACACTATGGATCTGGATATCTTAACTGCCCTATACTACACTGAAATAACCTATACTGCTTACTTCCAGATCTGACTCAAGCTTCACACGGAAGACATCGAACCCCCCCTAACCCAGAAGACAGGTAACGAACACTTCCCCTCCAATGTATAACATTGCGGGAATGAGGGTACCTGGACTTTGAGGGTCTGCGGATCAGGTAAGATCCCAGACGGGATTGCTGCTTTAAATATTGTGAAGCGGGGACGTCCAGACACTAGTTAAGGGGTGCAGGAAACTAGTCATCCACATCTGGCTTTTTTTTTCTAGATTTGACATTTATACACACACACACACACACACACACACACACACACACACACACACACACACACACACACACACACACACACACACACACACACACACACACACACCAAGGACTAATTGTAGTATAATGTAATACAATAAATAAACTAATATCAAAAACGAATGTTCTTACTAGGAATTTATTCAATTTATGGCTTTTTTTAAAATGCGTGGCTGGGGGCGGGACTAGAGGCGGGGTTGGGGGTGGGGTTGGGGGCGGGACTAGGTGGCGAGTAGATTTTTTGGTTCGGCGAGTAGATTTTTGGGTGATTTGTCAAGCACTGTATATATATATATATATATAGTCAGATAAGGCAGTTGGCACTCCAATAGGTGCTGTTAAGCCACAGGTGCACGTCCCATATAGAGAATGTAGTTATACGTTACCGTTCCAAGGATTGGTAAACAAGAGACAGCACTCAATGTTGAAGATCAAAGTGTATTAGTGAAAGCAAAAATACATCCAGAAACCCAACGTTTTGGTCCTACAGAATGGGACCTTCCTCAGGGGGATACAAAGGGGGAGGAAGGTCCCATTCTGTAGGACCAAAACGTTGGGTTTCTGGATGTATTTTTGCTTTCACTAATACACTTTGATCTTCAACATTGAGTGCTGTCTCTTGTTTACCAATCCTTGGAACGGTAACGTATAACTATATATATATATATATATATATATACATATATATATGTGTGTGTATATGTGTATATATATTTACACACACATATACACACACATAATGTTATAGGTTAGCGGTGCGTGAACTGGGGGGCGGGAGATTTGTCTGGGGGTGCGCGGGCGGGTGCATAGGTCCCGCGCTCCTCCCCAAGGCATTTAAATGAAATGCCGGGGATCACGTGAGGCCTCTGCAACAGTAACACTGACCGGGATTCAGACACGTCTCCATGGCAACGTGGCATCAAATGACACCGCGGGGTCATGTGACGTCACTCGACCCCGGAGTGTGCTGGCAGGTAGGAGAGGGGGCGCAAGACCGGGGGAGGCCAGGCAGGGGGACGCAGCTTCAGAAGTTTGCGCTCCCCTGTTATAGATTACCATGCCAACAAATTGTAATAGTGCTACAGGGATCAATAAATATTACATTTAATACTTAATTATTGTGATGTTTCTAATCTACTGTGTGTTACAAATAACATTAATATCTTACAACTGAATACATTGCAATAATGTGATACCTATTTATTTGTGATTTAAAGTGTGTTACATAGTGATAAATTATCTAATAAATAAATCTTAAACTAATCCCACACAGTGACTACTTAATTCTGTGAATAAATGTGTTTTTAATGTCATTACTATGAAGGAGATGAAGATATAGTGTATATATAAATTCCTACCTGCAAACGCCGTCTTAGCCTGTCAGAATACGCGCAGAGTGACCTGTCGTGACACGTCAGGTCACTCTGTAACCGAACCCGGATCTGTGACGCATATGTACTGAGGTGGGGTTGGATCCCCCACGGTTATTTCTTGTTTTATTAATAAATAATTTACTATATTTTAATCTCTGGTGCGCATTGTGTGCATTTTTCTTCTTGCCTGCACAGTGCTTCAGATGCTGCATCTGAAAAAATGCCGGTGGATCGGGATGTGAGGTAGGGAAGTGACGTCCGCGCCGGAACGTTATTGCCACGCCTCCAAATATTCATTGCCACACCCCCAAATCGCGCCGAAGCATACCCTGCAAAGCCATAAAAAAGCTCAGACTTCAGCAAGTGTATTGCAGCGTGTGCGCCTTCCCTCCGTCTGAAATACTATAGACGCAGCCTTATCGACGCTTACTAAATAGGCCCGTGTCTCTCTCTCTCTCTGTGTCTCTCTGTGTCTCTGTCTCTCTCTCTGTGTGTCTCTGTCTCTCTCTGTGTGTCTCTGTCTCTCTCTGTCTGTCTCTCTCTGTGTGTCTCTCTGTGTCTCTCTCTCTCTCTCTGTGTCTCTGTCTCTCTCTGTGTGTCTCTGTCTCTCTCTGTGTGTCTCTGTCTCTCTCTGTGTGTCTCTGTGTCTCTGTGTGTGTCTCTGTGTCTCTGTCTCTCTCTGTGTCTCTGTGTCTCTGTGTGTCTCTGTTTCTCTCTGTGTATCTCTGTGTGTGTCTCTGTATCTCTGTCTCTCTCTGTGTCTCTGTGTGTGTCTCTGTGTCTCTCAAATCAAATCAGCTTGATTGGCATGTCAAAAAAACATTTCAGTATTGCCAAAGCATGAGTAATAGGGGGTGTGGGACAATGATTACACGAATACTAGGGGGTACGGTATAATGGTTATACAGTACATTACTTTTGTCTCTCTCTCTCTGGGCCTCATGCAGAGAGCATCGTTATTTCAAAATTCGCCATTTTTTGTACAATTTCGCGCAGAAACCGGCAGAAAATGGCGAGTTACGAAAAACGCGCCATTTTGTTTTTTCTATTGCTAAAACTCGCCTCGCGGCTGGCGAGAACCTCCGTCTCGCCATTTTTAAAACTCTCCGAATGCAGAGAGGTACGAACGGCATGTAGCGGCTGTTCGCGCCAGGGAAATGGCGCGATTTTCTCATTTTTGCCGCGCCAGGAAAAGTTGGCAATAAAATGGCGCTCGCCGCCTATAGCAAAGGGGGGAAAAAAGCCGCGATTTTTTTTTTACACATTTCTGAAGCGCGCATCTTTCCCATTCAAACTCGACACACGCATCCATGTTAAACATAGCAGAATTCGCACTTTTCTGCATATGGAGAATAAAACTCTCCAAAAAAGCTACTTTTTATGAAATTCGCCAATTTGAAAATTCTATGCTCTCTGCATGAGGCCCTCTGTGTCTGTCTCTCTCTCATTCTCTGTGTCTCTCTCATTCTCTGTGTCTCTCTCATTCTCTGTGTCTCTCTCATTGTCTGTCTCTCTCTCATTCTCTGTCTCTCTCTCATTCTCTGTCTCTCTCTCTCATCCCTGTATGATAGGTATGTTCCAACTCTATTTTTTGCTCTTCTTTTCCGTTTGAGAGGAGGGAGTCCCTCACCTCTTCAGCCACACACCAGGAACGCTGGATTGCTTTCAGACGCTCGGAGAGGCGGATACAGTCGTGGATTGCAGGCACTGATTTATCTGGTAAGTACCGCAAACATGCTTGAACAAGGGCCGTAGACATTTTATTTGATGGTTTAGATTACCATTGTCTGTGGTTGTTAGTTATTGGTATTAGAGTTTTTTGATGTTGTTACGAATCAAGTACATTTTGAAGTAGTAATCCCCTCCGAACTGGGCATTCCTGGCCAATAATGCCCTGGCTGTAAGAGTTGAAGGGCCCAAGCAAAGCCCCCACCTCTATACACACTAACACTGCAGGGGCATCAAAGTGTCTCATTGTCATGGCAACGGGGGGTGTCACGTGATGTAATTTGTTTAATAAATTATTTTTTAAGGTGTCCCGGTTTTTCATTTTCGAAATCTGGTCACCCTATGTATTTATGCTGCATTCAGTGTTGTAATGTGCTGTAATTGGGTTACATGGCGTACATAGTGTATATACCGCATTCAGGGTAAGTGCTGTATGTGGATTATAAAGTGTATATATGCTTCATTCAGGGTTATAAAGTCGTTTATAGAGTATATACTGCATTCACGGTTACGTGCGGCATGTGGAGTATAAGGTGTTATAATGTGCTTTAATTGGGTTACATGGCGGGTATAGTGGATATACTGCATTCAAGGTTACGCGCCGTATTGGATTATAACGGGTATATATGCTACACTCAGGGTTATAATGTGCGGTATTTGGGTTACAGGGGTGTATACGGTACCGCAGTGGTGGTGGCGTGCTGTATTTGGATTATATGGTATACACTGCGATCATGGTTACGTGCTGGGTTCTGAATATAATGTTTATAGACCACATGCGCGGTTACATGACGGGTTTGGATTATATGGTGTATATACTTATCCCCCCTCATCCACTGATGAAGTGACCACATTGCGTCACGAAACGCGTATGGAGAGGGAGGAGCTAGAACTGACACGGTCTTCAGAAGCAGGAGCATAGCGATCAGGAGAGACGCCAGAGTGTGACATCAGAGTGTGACATCACGAGGCGTAGCGCGGGCTGGCGGCAGTTACCCAGAGAGGTGAGCAGAGCACATTCTGCAGTGCTGGCCACCTCAAGCTGAATCTCGCAGAGTAACTACTGAGAGTTAGACGCCACTTCAGGGTTTGCAAACAACAATAGCGCCATCCTCCCAGAAGCCTGCCTACCTGATTGTATCAAGCTGCGGACAGCACGTTGTCAGCTGTTTTTACACAGCCTGGTTTATGTGAGTAAGCCCTTGGCTGTTTTTTATTTTTATTGTAATAAATTTTTATCAATCTGCACCATCATCTTCCATGTTATTTCCTTTCTGGGAACACATGGGAACTATGACCAAGTGGTAATGCTGTGAACAGACAGAAAACCTGGAGGATAGACATACAACACGTGGCATTCGTGATATCTGGAAGAGAAGAGGTTAAAAGCACAGATTGTCTCAAAGGAACAATAACACAGCAAGTCTGTAAGTTCATTACTTTAATCTGTTGTGGAGTTATTTATGGATTCTTGTGGCTGCGCAATGGTCTTTTCCTTTTTGTCCATTACATACTAGGAGGAGTTCGGAACCAGCAGCCAGCAATTGGATCACCATCGCTCCATCAGCTGGAATATTGAAAAGAACTTTCCATATCTATATGGACTAATCATTGGACTGGGGTATTGTTGTAGCCTGAAGCGCCGGGTCATTACATTTTTTGTACAAAAGATAGGGCGATGGAAGTCTAACAGATACCGGTCCTATATCAGGCCCGCATTATCTGGTATTTAGCGTGCTTGGATAAACCCCCTCATCCTCTTTATGCCTTCACAGACGCCGCACCCACTTGGATAATCGGAGACTCGCTTATACACTGGGCAGAGAAGCGGGCCGTCAAACGCCCATGCGGGGCTAACCTCGGGTTGCGAACGGAGGAGGCAAATGTGGTATGGGGGGGAGGTAGGGGGCTGCGGTGGGCTCAGTTGCTCCCGCGGCTAATGGTGATGGGCAGGGATAGGAGGGCGCCGCAGATCTTGCTCCTCCACGTCGGGGGCAACGACCTGGCCGCTCGACGCTACTTCGAGCTGGTTAATTCAATAAAACACGACCTAGCCCTCATGCTCGCCCGTTGGCCAGAAGTACAGATCGTTTGGTCGGACATATTGTGCAGGAGAGTGTGGAGGGGCGCAAGGGCACCGGGCGCCATCGACTGAGCGCGGGTCAAACTGAACAAGATGGTGGGGAAGTTTGTGACGCAGTGTGGGGGATGGCAGATCACCCATCCCGAGTTCGACAACAAGTCAACTGGCCTGTTCCCGGCCGACGGCACACACTTATCCGAGATAGGGGCGGACTTGTTCAATAACGAATTGCAGGAGGGGCTGGAGAGGGTCCTTGCGGGGTTGGCGGCACGGTCTAATTTAAGGAGGTTTAAATAGAGCCGTGAGTGGCGGCAGTTCAGGGGTAAGTGCTTGTCCTTGCCAGATGGGCTTGGGGCGGGCGTCGACCGGGGGTAGGAGCGATTGGGCGGGGTCAAGCTAACGTGACACCCGGGAACCCACTCGCGACAACGGCCGGCTCTTTAGGGGTCGGCCGGGTACGGGGGTGGCAGGCCAAGGCCTGGCTGACCCTCTGACCCCACTCTGGCTTGGACTAGCGCTTACTCCAGTATTATGATTGTTAATAAACAAAGCCGCAGCCTTTTATACCTCCAAACTGAGTCTGTCATTACTTGTCTGTTATATGTGGGTACCGTTTCCAAGTGGGAGGGGGTCCCTCGCAGCCTCCCTGGTCAAGCAATCCCTCCAGCCAATTAGGCGAGGGAAGCCCATGACCAGGGGGCAAGCCCCCCTCCCCCCTCACCTCGCTGGGATCTCTGGGCCGCCGTCGCGGCCCCCCCTGGGGGGGGGAGGGGACAGGCCTAGGGCAGTACAAAAGAGACAGCCGGGAGCTGAATCTTCCATTCTGCTCCCGGTCTGCTGCGAAGTTCCCACCCACCCACCCCATTAGCAAGACAGTCGGGGGCAGACGCTTGCCCCCGGCCACTCCGTGGAGTATTTACAATTCCCTTGGTGATAAGCTGTCTGCACTACCTGTAAGCTGTAACATGTACCATCATATTTTACAGGGCAGTGTCCGAAGATCTCCCGAGAAACAAAGGACTGAAGTTCCTTCAGGAGGCTCCAGTTGGTCATTTTACCACTGTCGCGGCGGCAGTTCGGGGGTAAGTGCTTGTCCTTGCCAGATGGGCTCGGGGCGGGCGTCGCCCGGGGGTAGGAGCGATTGGGCGGGGTCAAGCTAACGTGACACCCGGGAACCCACTCGCGACAACGGCCGGCTCTTTAGGGGTCGGCCGGGTACGGGGGCAGAAGGCCAAGGCCTGGCTGACCCTCTGACCCCACTCTGGCTTGGACTAGCGCTTACTCCAGTATTATGATTGTTAATAAACAAAGCCGCGGCCTTTTATACCTCCAAACTGAGTCTGTCATTACTCGTCTGTTATATGTGGGTACCGGTTCCAAGTGGGAGGGGGAGGGGGTCCCTCGCAGCCTCCCTGGTCATGCAGGAGACAGAAAGGTAGATAGAGACACAGACAGAGAGCTACCAGAGAAGGTGTTACATGGGTGAGTGCTGAGTTATTACTGTGACTCTCTGATGCTAACATGACATTAGGTTCTGGGCTCTGCGTCCCACACATGATGAACACCATGACTGTATAAAACTGAGGGGTACATATATATGTATATATATATAGCAACTGTAAATATTACTGTATGTTCATTTGCATGTCTTAGACAGGTCTGCAACCCTGTCTTTCCCCATTATCACCCAGCATACAGCGCTTCCACTGCAGCAAGGGATTCTGGGAAATGACATGCAAATGAGCACTCAGTGCCACCTTTTGTCTCAAGCTCGTATTACACAAGCCAATCCTCAAGCCAATGCATGCTGTTTTAAACACAGCTTTTAGACAGAGGCTGGGATGAGATGCAAAGCCATTAAACCCACTCACAGACATTTTTTTTTTTTTACGGTTCACATATTAACAACCATTTAGTATCATTTTACAGAAAATAATAAACCGAAAACATCACTATACAATCCTTATATTGCCAAGACAAAAACCAACCCAAAGGCACAAAACCATTCTAAAAAGCCAAACAAAACAACACATTCCAAGGCATCATCTGTGCATCTACTACCAAACACACTCAATGCAAAAAAATATGGTTACTTCCCATTTCTACACGCGACTTTTCGTACTTTCCACAGGACATTTAACATTGCATCTAATTACTTCACGTGTCCCAGCAATTTCTCTAACGCCTCACGGATATGATACGTACTACATTGTATTCCTAATTTTCTTACTTCCTCTTTAGACACCTCTGCTTTTGGGAACTGTACTTTCAGCCATTCCGTTTTTGAAACATTTAACCCTAAGTCACCTGCCTCTTTATTTATATTATTTATCACCTCTTTTACATGCCACTCCCTCGCCTTCCTTTCTCTCTCGCTTTCATAACTTACTTTTGTTCTTCCACTAAGGCCTGCCTTTTCTCCTTTTCCCCCTTTACTTTCCCTAATCTCTCCCCCTTCAACCCCACTCTGTTGGCCTGCCTTTCCATCACTTTCATTCCCACTTACTGCACTTACACTTCTCTGTATTTTAGTTCCCTCCACGCTTATCTGGCTTTGTGAGGACGAGCTATTGCCCTCACTTCTCTCCTTCTCTCTCACCTCTCCCCTAGCCTCTTTTATTTTAACCCACTGTACATGCTCCTTTTTTAATTCTTCATACTGCTCTTTTGTCAGCTGTTTTCTTTGGTACATCAGTTTTTCTAATCTTTCTATTATCTGTTCCTCACTACTCCCCCCATGCTGCTTCCGAAAAATACCAACCCAAAACAGAACATCTCCCACTGCGTCTTCAAAATGTTCCATCTTCACTTTTAGGGTTACTTTCCCTGATATTTTTACAACTTTACCCTCTACACCTTCCTCTCTAGGCTCCCCTTTACTCTGGCTATCCTTATCTTCCTTTGTTTCTATCCCTTGCAGATTTTTACGCTTTTGCGCTTTTTCCCTCCTATTTCCATTTCCTCCTCCAAGACATCATGGGGACCTTCCCTCCCCCTCTGTGCATCTTGAAACTCCATACTTTCTGCCCAGCTAGGTTCCACCACACTCAATGACCGTATTTACCCCTCCCCCGCATCTTTCTGATGCACTGTTCCCGTCTCCTCCCCTCCCCCCACCTCCAGTTTCTGGGCCAAGGAGTCCAGAAAGAAATCTTCCTCTTTTTTCTCCACGATATCACTTATAGAACCCGCCAAACCCTCTATTGGGCCACTTTCTACCCTTTCTTCTCTTCTTAAATCCTCCTCATACATTGCTGTTATAGCCGGATCAAGCCCTCCCTCTTGGGAACTCTCATCTCAAAAATTCCCTGACCCTCAACTGTCTCTTCCTCTTCTTCTAGCACACTGTCCCCTTTAGCTGTCTGGGCATTTGTCCTTTTAGTGCACTGCCGTGCCAAGTGTCCTTCCTCTCCGCAAAGATGGCATCTCTTAGGGACACCACAGTTGGCTGCAGTATGTCCCTCTTCCCCGCAATTACGGCACACAATTCCCGTTTTCGTGCAACCCTCCTTTGTATGTCCATAAGTGTGGCAATGCCTGCAATATAGAGGCTGTCCCGGGTAAAACAAAAATCCTCTGTCTCCTCTAATATTGAACATGGCCGGTGGGTGTGTAACTCCTCCCACACATGATGGATCCCGTCTGAACCGTACCCAGAAACGTCTCTTCCCGTTGAACATGCCATACGGATTTTTTAGTTCTTCACCTCCTCTAATCATTTCACAATACTGTTTCAAAAAACACACAATCTCCTCTTTCCTTGCATACGGAGTGTACATGTGAAGTACAAGTGGTCTCTCCTCCAGCATAAAACTTGGGATTACCTTTACATGCAAATGAACATACAGTAATATTTACAGTTGCTTTATGCTTTACTGTGGAGGGTTTTTGTCACTTTTTTACCCACCATAACCTTAATAGTAGTGGTGATTACCTAGTCTAGTCTCAAACCTGCTTTGCCATTAAGACCAACCCCACACTGATGAGACCCATTAAGGTCGAAACAGCTGTGTATCTGAGCCTGTGTCCCCTTGGCCTTGAGTCATCGTCCCTTCGGGGACTAAAGACTCCTGCTGCTTTTGGGGGGGCACGCCATCTCGAGCTAAGAGGAGTGATCCTGAGCGAGCGGTTCTGAGCGAGCGGATGCGGAAGTGAGGGGCCGGCACCTTTGCCCTGGGACATCGCCTTTACTGGCTAAAGTCCCTTGCTGCTTTTGGGGTGCCGCACCTGAGCTTGAGAGAGCAGAGATGACGTCACAAGCTGGAATGCGCAATTCCATTCGGTTCCTGATCGAGGAGACCGAGAGAAGTCGAGTGAACCTGCTGTGGATAGTGGAGAAGGTGCTGAAGCAATTGATCGGTCTGGACACTGAGAGGATCTTCTGCCTTCAGGATTTCCCTGCACAGGGGATTTATGACCTGACCTGTCATCAAGAAGCGGATGTTTGGTGCACTTTTGAAAAGTGCAAGGAGAAGTCTGGTGACCCGATCTTACATGGCATCAAGGTAATTCCAAGTTTTATGCTGGAGGAGAGACCACTTGTATTTCACATGTACAATCCGTATGCAAGGAAAGAGGAGATTGTGACTTTTTTGAAACGGTACTGTGAAATGATCAGAGGAGGTGAAGAACTTAAAAACCCATATGGCATGTTCAACGGGAAGAGACGTTTCTGGGTACGGTTGAGACGGGATCCATCATGTGCGGGAGGAGTGACACACCCACCGGCCATGTTCAATATAAGAGGAGACAGAGGATTTTTGTTTTACTCGGGACAGCCTCTATATTGCAGGCATTGCCACACTTATGGACATACAAAGGAGGGTTGCAGGAAAACGGGAATTGTGTGCCGTAATTGCGGGGAAGAGGGACATACTGCAGCCAACTGTGGAGTCCCTAAGAGATGCCATCTTTGCGGAGAGGAAGGACACTTGGCACGGCAGTGCACAAAAAGGACATATGCCCAGGCAGCAAAAGGGGGCAGTGTGCTAGAAGAAGAGGAAGAGACAGTGGAGGGTCTGGAAATTTGTGAGATGGAGAGTTCCCAAGAGGGAGGGCTTGATCCGGCTATAACAGCAATGTATGAGGAGGATTTAAGAAGGGAAGAAATGGTAGAGAGTGGCCCAATAGAGGGGGAGGTGGAAGTGGAAATAATGGACACGACCGGACACAAGAAAGGGGCGCAAAAACGAAGTTTACAAAGTGACAATGATGTTTGTACAGTTGATGGGGAGGGGAAGAGTGAGCTACGGCAAGATAAGGTGACGAAGTCAAAGTTTTGTGCGCTGGATTTGTCCAGTATTGACGTTAGTAGGGAAGAGGAACAGACCGTGAGTAAAGGAAAAGAGGAAAATAAGAAGTTAGATAGGGAAGCGCAAGAAACTGAGGAGAAGGCAGGCCCTGGTGGTGCGAGTGGAAAAGGTAAAGAGGGAAAGAGTAAGTGTAAAGGGTTTGTTGTTAGTGGAAGCAAAAACGAGTCTTCGCAAGGGATAGAAACAAAGGATGATAAGGATTGCCAGAGTAAAGTGGAGCCTAGAGAGAAGGGTGTAGAGGGTAAAGTTAAAAAAGTATCAGGGAAGGTAACCCTAAAAGAGAAAATGGAACAATTTGAGAACGCAGTGGGAGATGTTCTGTTTTGGGTGGGTATTTTCCGGAAGCAGCATGGGGGTAGTAGTGATGAACAGATAATAGAAAGATTGGAAAAATGATGTACCAAAGAAAACATCTGATAAAAGAGCAATATGAAGAATTAAAAAAGGAGCATGTACAGTGGGTTAAAATAAAAGAGGCTAGGGGAGAGGTGAGGGAGAAAGAGAGTAGCGAGAGCAACAGCTCGTCCTCACAAAAAAGTCAGATAAGCGTGGAGGGAACTAAAATACAGAGAAGTGTAAGTGGAGTAAGTGGGAACGAAAGTGAAGAAAAGGCAGGCAAAAAAGGGATTGTACAGGCAAAAGAGGCAAATTCTGCGGGAGATAGTAAGGGGAGGAGCACCCAGGGAAAGGATGAAGTAGGGTTTACAAAGGAAGAGGTTTTGCACAATCAACTTGCGAGGGGATTTGGGCGGAGATATTGGGATGTGAAAGAGGCAAGGGACGGGTATGAAAAAAGTGTGATGTCTGGATTCCAGTTAGAGGAAAGTAAGAGAGGTTTGGAACGTATGGAGAAAGAATTAAAACAGATGATCGCATCACTTGAGAATAGAGAAAGGGTTTTTGTTTTTAAATGGAAGAATCTTGAAGTATATGGTTCTTATCTTTGTATGATGTTTTGATTATAGGGTTTTTTCGTAAAGTTATGTTTTTTTTTTCCCTTCTGAAAAGTTTATCTTTGTGTTTGTATATATCTGAAGGATGAAGGAAGAAAATGTAAATATATTATGTTTTGGTGTCTTTCTAATGTTGGGTGACTGTTGTCACTATGGTGTGTTTTTTTGGTTTCCAAAAAAGTCTGTAAACTTAAAAAAGTTGTTGAATAAAAAAGTTAAAAAAAAAAATGGTTGAAACATGTCTGTGAGTGGGTTTAATGGCTTTGCATCTCATCCCAGCCTCTATCTAGAAGCTGTGTTTAAAACAGTGTGCATTGGCTTGAGGATTGGCTTGTGTAATACGAGCTTGAGACAAAAGGTGGCACTGAGTGCTCATTTGCATGTCATTTCCCAGAATCCCTTGCTGCAGTGGAAGCGCTGTATGCTGGGTGACAATGGGGAAAGACAGGGTTGCAGACCTGTCTAAGACATGCAAATGAACATACAGTAATATTTACAGTTGCTTTATGCTTTACTGTGGAGGGTTTTTGTCACTTTTTTACCCACCATAACCTTAATAGTGTGTGTATATCTATCTATCTATCTATCTATCTATCTATCTATCTATCTATCTATCTATCTATCTATCTATCTATATCTATATCTATCTATCTCTATCTATCTATCTATCTATCTATCTATCTATCTATCTATCTATCTATCTATCTATCTCTATCTATCTCTATCTATCTATCTATCTATCTATCTATCTATCTATCTATCTATCTATCTATCTATCTATCTATCTATCTATCTATCTATCTATCTATCTATCTATCTATCTATCTATCTATCTATCTATCTATCTATCTATCTATCTACTATATATTTGTGAAAGTGTTCTGTGGCCGTGTCTGTATGTGTCTCCCTGTGTCCCCTGTGTCCCTAGCGGCAATCCCATTGGCTCCCTTGGCCCGCCCCCGCACACCTCTCATTGGCCGGACACACACATACACTCACACAGAGATACACACACACACACGGAGACACACACAGGCAGGACACGGAGACACACACAGGCAGGACACTGAGACACACACAAAGATACACACACACTGAGACACATACAGATACACACACACACACACACTGAGACACACACAGATACACACACACACACTGAGATACACAGACAGGACACAGATAGACAGACAGGACACATACACATATACAGACAGGACACACACACACACACCACCCCCCCCCCTCTGTCCGTCCCCCCCCATCACGTGCGCCGCCCTGCACCGGCTCCAGACGGAGTGGAAGAGCGGCCCTCCTATCCCAGCCGCTTCCTTACCTCCCCGGCGCTACCTCCCCCTCAGGTAAGTAACTGCGCGTCCCGCCTCAGCTTATGGCGCCAGTAACTCTCCCATTTCAGGCGCGCAGCCTCGCGCCTCTGGCCCACACAGGCCCACACAGGCCCACACAGGGCGCTTCCTGCCGCCGGCTGCACGCCTCACTCAGCCGGACGGCACATCGGGGGACAAGTGGGCGCCGGCGGGGGGGAGCGCGAGTCACGGGGAACGGGGGGGGGGGGCGAGCCGCGAGTCACGGTGAACGGGGGGGCGAGTCACGGGGAACTGAGGGGGGGGGCGAGCCGCGAGTCACGGGGAACGGGTGGGGGGGCGAGTCACGGGGAACGGGGGGGCTTTGTGTTTTTCAATCAGATCGCCCAACAAATGTAACCCCCCTTCCTTGGGCTAATGTGAACTAATAGTAATAGCATGTTTATTAGGCCAAGGGGGTGATGTAGCGAGGCAAATTGTTGCAAGGTCTTTGCGCCCAAGTTTGGTGCCGGGATTTGAAGGGTGACAACAGGAGGAGTTAGGGAAGAGTTCCCCCGCGTTATACACGGCTGTAGCAGACGTTTTTTGTGTGTGCGTTATGAGGGACGTAATGACACCTGCCTTAACTGTCCAAGCAGTGTGTCGATCCCCCCCCTCCCCTTTCTCCCCCCCCCTCCCCTTTCTCCCCCCCCCCTCCCCTTTCTCCCCCCCCCCTCCCCTTTCTCCCCCCCCCTCCCCTTTCTCCCCCCCTCCCCTTTCTCCCCCCCCTCCCCTTTCTCCCCCCCCTCCCCTTTCTCCCCCGCTCCCCTTTCTCCCCCCTCCCGCTCCCCTTTCTCCCCCTCCCCTTTCTCCCCCCTCCCGCTCCCCTTTCTCCCCCCTCCCGCTCCCCTTTCTCCCCTCCCGCTCCCCTTTCCCCCCCCGCTCCCCTTTCCACCCCCCCCTCCGCTCCCCTTTCCCCCCTCTGCTCCCCTTTCCCCCCCCCCTCCGCTCCCCTTCCCCCCCCCCTCCGCTCCCCTTCCCCCCCCCTCCGCTCCCCTTTCCCCCCCCCTCCGCTCCCCTTTCCCCCCCCCTCCGCTCCCCTTTCCCCCCCCCTCCGCTCCCCTTTCCCCCCCCTCCTCCGCTCCCCTTTCCTCCCCCCTCCTCCGCTCCCCTTTCCTCCCCCCCTCCGCTCCGGGAGTGTCTCTAGCTTTGAATCATTACAACTCAAAGCTGGATACTGATTGGCTCACACACATCAGGGGGTGTTCCAACCCATATCCACCCTTTGGATTAACATGCTCAAAGGTTGCTTAGGCCTGCCCCTGAATATTGCTACTATACTCAGAGCTGAAATGCAAACAGGCTAACTGAAGGAATTAACCTTTCCACTGCCTGTTCTAACAGGACTGACAGAGGAAAGGCCCAGAATTAGCAATAGATGCCGAAGGCCAGGCTATATATATGTAGAAAAACACTTTATGCCCCATGTACAGTAAGGCTGAGTTCAGCGTAGCTGCTGCGGCAGCGTGCGTCCACGCGCACCTCCCCCGCGTGCTCCTGCAGCCTGGTGATCTGTGTTCAGGCTGCAGGAGTCGGGTCGCGGCATTTGGGAGCTTGGCGGGGGGAACGTGTCATGGAGCTGGTTCGCTGAACCAGCTCACGTGATGCGACTGCAGCCCCAAATATCATTTCTGGTTACAGCGGCGTCAACGCTGCACTTTACCGCCGGTGGAGTTTTCAGTTTGAACACTCCCACCAAACAATCTGAAATTGCGACGGACGTGCACACGCACGCGTCGCGTAGCAGCCACCCCGAACACGGCCTTAGAAAGGCAGCCAGTAATGTAATGTGTGTTTTAGCATTTCTTTGCATGCAGGCACAGTAATTCACTTAGCTGCGTTGTCTGCAGAGAAATGCAGGGTCGTGACAAAGAGCTGGGAGCAGCTAAGTGCCGGGACAAATGGTGAGCGGGGAAGGGCTGATTATCAGGTCCGGGGACGGACTCCCAGCGCGGTAGAGTCTATACACATAATATATAAAGCTTGGCCCCCTGCAGAAGCAATCCCTCCAGCCAATTAGGCAAGGGAAGCCCATGACCAGGGGGCAAGCCCCCTCCCCCCTCACCTCCCTGGGATCTCTGGGCCGCCATCGCGGCCCCCCCCGGGGGGGGGGGGGGCAGGCCTAGGTCAGTACAAAAGAGGCAGCCGGGAGCTGAATCTTCCATTCTGCTCCCGGTCTGCTGCGAAGTTTAGTGTCCTCTCCTCTCCTCCAGGTGAGTTTGTAGTCTCCCTTTGGGCCCGATCGCAGCATCCCCCCCCTCCGCCTCCGCTATGGCTGTCCAGGGGATAGTTGCGAGGCGGCCGGGGAGTGCTGCCACGGGGGATCCCCCTACCGCGCGGCTCTCCCTCCCTCAGCCTCCGTGGCTGGCCTGCTCGGCAGGCGGGGAGGGGGGGGCCTCCGGCGAAGGGGGGGATCCGCCTGCCGGACCAAGGGATAGCTAGTGGGGATCCCCCTTACCGCGTGGCTCTCCCTCCATCAGCCTTGGTAGCTGGCGGACGGGGAGGGGGGGCCTCCGGGGAATGGGGGGATCCCCTTGCCGGTACCAGGGAATAGCCAGGGGGGATTCCCTTGCCACGTGGCTCGCCCTCCATCAGCCTCTGCGGCTGGGGAGGGGGGGGCCAGAGGGAGGACGAGGAGAGGCACAACAACCCCCCACGTTTTTTTGCCACGACGGTTCCCCCAACAGAATGGCCGTGGGTATCCCCCAACCCCCCCCCCCCCCCGGGGTTGGAGCACGGGACACTCAGTGGGGTTACATGGCAGTGGTATAATGTGCTGTAATTGATTTCTTTCAACATTGGATAAAGTTATGATCAATGCTAGAATGGCCGTGGGTATCGCTGCATACCGCATTCGTAGTGACAGCGGGCTGTATGTGGGGAATAAAGTGTATACACCTCAGTGTGGTTATAATGCGTTGTATTCGGGGTATGGTTATAATGCGTTGTATTCGGGGTATGGTTATAATGCGTTGTATTCGGGGTATGGTTATAATGCGTTGTATTCGGGTTATAAGGCATACGAGCTGCATTTGAGGTACAATTGGCTGTAATTGGGTTACATGGCGTATATTGTATTTGGATTATAGGGGGTGTGTATATACCGCATCCGAAGTTACAATGGGCTTTAATGGGGTGACATGGTGTATATAGTGTGTATACTGCACTCGTAGTTACGTTCTGTACGATAGGGTGTGTATAGGTGCTGCATTCGCCGTTACAATGTACTGTAACTGGGTTACATGGCGTATATAGTGTATATACTGCATTCACGGTTACGTGCTGCATGTGGAGTATAAGGTGTATTTATGCTGCATTCAGTGTTGTAATGTGCTGTAATTGGGTTACATGGCGGGTATAGTGTATATACCGCAGTCAGGGTTAAGTGCGGTATGTGGATTATAAGGTGTACATTTGCTGCACGCAGGGTTATAAGGTGTCGTAATTGGGGTACATGGCGTATATAGAGTATATACTGCATTCACGGTTACGTGCTGCATGTGGATTATAAGGTGTATTTATAGAGTGACCATTCGTCCCGGTTTTGCCGGCACAGTCCCGTTTTTTTCTGTGCTGTCCCGGTTGACAGTCCGTCCCGGAAATGTCCCGGGTTTTGCCCCTGGTGACTGGTACCGAGCGTGAGTCGGCGGCGGTGCGCGGAGGCGGCAGCATGAGGAGGATGCGGCGGTGCGCGGAGGCGGCAGCGTGTGGAGGATGCGGCGGTGCGCGGAGGCGGCAGCGTGAGGAGGATGCGGCGGTGCGCGGAGGCGGCAGCGTGAGGAGGATGCGGCGGTGCGCGGAGGCGGCAGCGTGAGGAGGATGCGGCCGTATTTTTTTTTTTCCCCAATAGCAGGATGCCGGGGGCGGGGCTTTAGAGTAGAAGCAGGGGATTGGTTGGAGGTTAGGATATGCCGGGGGCGGGGCTTAGTATCAGGGACGGATGTAGTGTGTGTGTGTGTGTGTGTGTGTGTGTGTGTGTGTGTGTGTGTGTGTGTGTGTGTGTGTGTGTGTGTGTGTGTGTGTGTGTGTGTGTGTGTGTGTGTGTGTGTGTTTTCACCAGAAGGAAGGCTCACAGCTGGCAACTGAAACTGCCGGCAGACTGGAAAAAAGCCTCACTACTTCTGGCTCCCTACAGTGGCATTACAGGTAAGCCCCATGTCGCCTGTGTGTGTGACTGCCCCCTTCCCAGTCTGTGTGTGTGACTGCCCCCTTCCCAGTCTGTGTGTGTGTGTCTGCCCCCTTCCCAGTCTGTGTGTGTGTGTCTGCCCCCTTCCCAGTCTGTGTGTGTGTGTGTCTGCCCCCCTCCCAGTCTGTGTGTGTGACTGCCCCCCTCCCAGTCTGTGTGTGTGACTGCCCCCCTCCCAGTCTGTGTGTGTGACTTCCCCCCCTCCCAGTGTGTGTGACTGCCTCCCCTCCCAGTCTGTGTGTGTGACTGCCCCCCTCCCAGTCTGTGTGTGTGACTGCCTGCCTCCCAGTCTGTGTGTGTGTGACTGCTCCCCTTTCCAGTCTGTGCAAGTGTGACTGCCCGCCTCCCAGTCTGTGTGTGTGACTGCCCCCCCTCCCAGTTTGTGTGTGTATGACTGCCTGCCTCCCAGTCTGTGTGTGTGACTGCCCCCTCCCAGTCTGTGTGTGTGACTGCCCCCCTCCCAGTCTGTGTGTGTGACTGCCCCCCCTCCCAGTGTATGTGTGACTGCCCCCCTCCCAGTCTGTGTGTGTGACTGCCCGCCTCCCAGTCTGTGTGTGTGTGACTGCTCCCCTTTCCAGTCTGTGCAAGTGTGACTGCCCGCCTCCCAGTCTGTGTGTGTGACTGCCCCCCCTCCCAGTTTGTGTGTGTATGACTGCCTGCCTCCCAGTCTGTGTGTGTGACTGCCTCCCCTCCCAGTTTGTGTGTGTATGACTGCCCCCCTCCCAGTCTGTGTGTGTATGACTGCCCCACCTCCCAGTGTGTGTGACTGCCCCCCTCCCAGTGTGTGTGTGACTGCCCCCCCTCCCAGTGTGTGTGTGACTGCCCCCTCCCAGTGTGTGTGTGACTGCCCCCCCTCCCAGTGTGTGTGACTGCCCCCCTCCCAGTGTGTGTGTGACTGCCCCCCTCCCAGTGTGTGTGACTGCCTCCCCTCCCAGTGTGTGTGTGACTGCCCCCCCACCCAGTGTGGGTGTGTGACTGCCCCCCACCCAGTGTGGGTGTGTGACTGCCCCCCTCGCAGTGTGTGTGTGACTGCCCCCGCACCCAGTGTGTGTGTGTGTGTGTGACTGCCCCCTCCCAGTCTGTGTGTGTGTGACTGCCCCTCCCTCCCAGTGTGTGTGTGACTGCCCCCCTCCCAGTGTGTGTGTGACTACCCCCCTCCCAGTCTGTGTGTGTGTGACTGCCCCCCCTCCCAGTCTATGTGTGTGTGACTGCCCCCCCTCCCAGTCTGTGCGTGTGTGACTGCCCTCCCCCTCCCAGTCTGTGTGTGTGTGACTGCCCCTCTCCCAGTCTGTGTGTGTGTGACTGCCCCCCCTCCCAGTGTATGTTTGACTGCCCCGCTCCCAGTCTGTGTGTATGTGTGACTGCCCCCTCCCAGTCTGTGTGTCTGTGTGTGTGTCTGTCTGCCCCCTGCCACTGTGTGATGCCCCTCTCCCAGTGTGTGTAAGTGCCCCCTCCAAGTCTGTGTGTGTGTGTGTCTGCCCCCTCCCATTCTCTGTGTGTGTGTGTGTCTGCCCCCCTCCCATTCTGTGTTTGTGTGTGACTGCCCCCCCTCAGTGTGTGTGTGACTGCCCCCTCCCAGTGTCTGTGTGTATCAGTGACAGAATGTATACAGACACCAACCCACTCACCCACTCACCCACTCACCCACGTGTCAGTCAGTCACCCACGTGTCAGTCAGTCACCCACCCATATGTCAGGCAGTCAGTCACCCACCCACCCACGTGTCAGGCAGTCTAACATGTCAGTCAGTCACCCACCCACGTGTCAGTCAGTCACCCACCCACGTGTCAGGCAGTCAGTCACCCACGTGTCAGGCAGTCAACCCAAGTGTCAGGCAGTCACCCACCCAAGTGTCAGGCAGTCTCCCACCCACCCCCCCAAGTTTCAGGCAGTCGTACTGAGCCACTAATTGAGCCAGCTGTGCTGAAGTAGGGATATCCTAAAAACCTGGCCTGTGTGCGGCCCTCGAGGACTGGAGTTGTGCAGGCCTGCCCTAGAGAAAGTGCAGCGCACCATGATCCAGAGAAGAGGCAGGTCTGGCAAAAATCTATCTTTATTAGAAAGTCATAAAAACAAGGGATGCAACCCCACCCCACTCTGCCACATAACCAGGATGCTGACACCCACCTGATGACGTCAGAGCTACCATATGGCGCCCCCTAGTGACGTCAGACGTCTAGGTCTAAATCCCTGGCAATACAGCATAGAGCTGCCTTGGAGGACTGCAGCCACAGCCACACATGGGGGAGTGTTCAGTCTGGGGAGAGGTGTGGCTGAGGCTGCAGTCCTCCAAGACAGCTCTATGCTGTATTGCCAGGGATTTAGACGTCTGACGTCACTAGGGGGCGCCATGTGGTAGCTCTGACGTCATCAGGTGGGCGTCAGCATCCTGGTTATGTGGCAGAGCCGGGAGGGGTGAGTATCAGGGGGGGTGGTATATATTGTGACTGTTTTCTTGTGTTTGGTAGCCTTCACCTTGAGAAAGGCTGTATTTGACTGCCGAAACGTTGGACTTTATGGCATATTAAACCTCCTTTGAGTAAGACCGTGTGCCTGCTTCTTCTTCTTTGTCCGGCTACAGGAAGGGTCAGGAGACAGGGAGGACAGAGGCAGGAGAACCCCATCTGGCTCCGGCCTTGCCTGTCCCTACGAATACAAACATACAACCCCTCACTGAATAACATAGCCCTAACCCCATGTAATAATCCTGGGTGTAAACAAAATAATGGTTTTATGAATATTGTAATGGTTTATTAGGGACCTAGGAGGTGGCCAGTGGGGCTGTTATGTGTATTTGTGTTTATTGTGGGTAGCGGGGGTGGGTGAACCGGGTATTGGCCCCAAGGATGGGTGTTTAGGCCTACCGGGTGGGGGGGTAGTGGGAGGGGTTAACCCCTTCATTACCTTAGCGGTATTAACCGCTAAGTTAAAGAAGAGGTTAAGTCATCCCCCAACCCCCTGGCAAGGCCTAAACACCCAGCCAGGGCCAAATACCACCTTCTCCCACCCCCGCTACCCACAATAAGCCTGGCACGGGTGTATAACCTCTTCATTGCCTTGGCGGTAATGAAGTTGCCTGTAAATGCATTTTTTATGCATGGGATTCATGCCGGGGGTCTCTGATGCTGATATTAATGGATATCAGCTCCGGGATACATGCATTTTATTTTCATCGCAGCTTCACCCCACCTTCTTGCCTACTTTTGTGGCTGGACAATTTGGAGAAGAAACAGCAATTTTAAAGTGGCGATCAGCCGCAATAAGCTGATCAGGGCTTATAGAATTGAGCGTGTTTGAAAAACTGGCGATCAGTGCCGAAAAGTGGCTTATCACCGCGCATCTGCAGATTTTATTTATTTATTTATTTTCCGGCAAAAAAAAAAACGGTTATTTTTGCTCTAATCGCCAGCTTCTCTGGGCTTACTGAATCGCTGTAGGCGATTACTGCATGAGGGCCTTAGGGAGGATTTGTTCCTGTAAAGTACACCTAGTTTGGCATAGGATTTGGATGTCAGGGTATCAATGTGCAACCCAAATGTTAAATGGGAGTTGAACTATATGCCCAGATATTTCAAACCAGTAACAGGGGCTAGGATGGTATTAGAGCTGGTTTTTATCTGAAGCTCTGTCATTGGTAGCTTTAGCAATTTAGCTCTGGTCCCAAATACCATTGTTACAGTCTTGTCAGTGTTTAAAATCAGTTTGTTTTGGGAAATCCAGTTTCAAGTCTCAAAAAATCAGATTGAAGTATGTGTTCAAGGTCAGAGAGGCGAGGGCTGCGTGCATATAGGATAAGATCTAAGGCCTCTCACAATAACCCGTTAGGAATATAAATTCCTCATCTATCCGACATAAGTATAAAATATACTCTACCTAGACCCCTAATACAGAGTTACCCACCTTATACGGGAGCAGCTGCCAGACGAGTATACAGTAGTAAATGTATCTTATTTCTTTTGCCACTGGAGGGCAGCGTGGAGTTACACGGAGTGGCGCCCGTAAGGACGACGTGCCAGTTAGGCGGAAGGAGAAGCGCACACACTTTTATGTGAAACGGATATATTTGGGGAGGGATTTTGTAGTCTGAGTGAGAAAATTGATATTTTGTCACAATGGAAAAATTAACCATTTAAATATGCACAGATTTTATCCCACTTTTGGAAATTAGGGATGTTGCCTAAAAGTTTGAGAATGCACAAAGTGCCACCCCTGGGCTTTAATGAAGCAGCATTTGTGGGATAAAGGGATCAGCATTCTGTATAAAGGTATTTTGGGCTCGATATAAATAATTGAAGCCAAAAACTAATATTAAGGGGCCTATGCAGAGAGCAGCGCGAACGGAAATTTCGGCGTTTTTTAGCGCTATATGGCTATAATAAGGTTGGAAATGGCGAGTTGAGTAAAAAGCGCCATTTTTTATTTTTTTTTAGTAGAACTCGCCGCACGGCTGGCGAGAACCAAAATCTCGCCAGTTTTGAAAAGGGCCGTATGCAGAAAGGTATGATCGCCATCTAGGGGCTGTTCGCGCCATTAAAATGGAGAGAAATTCTACAATTAGCTCCGCCAACAAAAGTTGGCAGGAAACTGGAGCTCACCGGCGAGAGTGAAAAGAAAAAAAAAAACGCTCTTTTTTTCAAACATGTTTCACCAGCGCGCATCTCGCCGGTTGAAACTCTCCATAATCAAGCATGATTTTAAATGCAGTTTTCTGACCTTTCTGCATATGGAGATAAAATCACGCCATTACAGGTACAATTTATTACCAATTCCAATTATTTCCAGCGCTGCTCTCTGCAAAGGCCCCTAAGTAAATTGAGAATGGAAAAATATTCAGCACAAACGTACAGAATGTGATGTTCTGAGAGATCTTACAGATGTTATCAAATCCCACAATGAATGTATAGAAAATGTCTGTATAGAACGAGTCAAACAAGAATATGCCAATAAAACGTTTAATTGGGAGATACAGGGGCCACAATTCAGGTCAGTTAGCTGGAAGAAGGGAAGCCGGTCAGCCGGTAGAGCCGGTCAGCCGGTCAGCCAGAAGAGCAGGTCAGCCGGTCAGCCAGTAGAGCAGATCAGCCGGTCAGCCGGTAGAGCAGGTCAGCCGGTCAGCTCTGAGATCAGCATTACTTATATCTCCTAACCTTTGCCCCCTGCATGTAATGCGCAGAACAGCCTGCACTGCATATACTGTACATGAGATACTTAACCCTTTCTTTTCGCTCGACTCTAATCTGAATGATTTGCTAATTGGTTTGTAATTAGAGAGATATTTGTAGCAGAATCCCATGTATGTTCTTTTTACCTTTTTAGATACCGTTTTGTGTAATAAAAGATATGAGATCAGAGGGGCTCCCTGTTTGCACTCGTGTTTTGGCAGAAGTGTATATGTGACCCTATAAATCTCCCTCACACCCGGCTTGGCAGTGTGACACTAGTGCAGCGACCTGGGGAAGAATCACTGAGCTGTTAGCAATAGATACAACGGATAGAAAAGACACTACACATAGGTTGGATTAAAGAGAGTATTTTATTGAAATAATTAATCTCTTTGCTGGGAGGGGCCTGCAGCACATTGCAGAGCGATATAGTAACACGCAGAGCAATGCACTGCAGGCCCCTCCGGCAGCAAAGGAGTGAAGACCAATGCAGGGTGTATAAAGATCTCACTGATAATTCATGCACAAAGGGCTGTTTGTTGCTGTGATCCAGAGGAAGGCGAAACATAACCCCTGCTGTGCAATGGGGGAAAAAAATTCCTTCCTGACCCCATTAAATGGCGATCGGATGGTCCCTGGATCACTGCGCAGTGAGATCAGATGGAGCAGCACAGATCAGCGTTGTTATACACAGGGGCACACTCAGTATATAGAGATGCGGGTGATGGGGCCCTTGTGCCCCTGTGTATAACTCACCTGCTCCCCCATCCCCCTACATATCTATCCCATTCACCCCTTTTCCTCCCGCATACCTCGCAGGGCCGGCCGGCCATTAGGCGGTCGCCTAGCGCGCAAAGGTCCTAGGGGCGCATTAATAATCATTATTATTTTTTCCTCTTATTATTTCTAATTTATTTATCTTTTTTTAAAAATTATTATTCTTTTTTTTATCCAGTATTTTGGCGCCCTTTTATTTTTATTTTGCGTCGCGCTGGGGTGCGGTCGATAGCTACGCCACTGTTTATTTTATTATTTTATTTATCTTATTATTTTTTATACAACTGGGGCACAAATTTTAAGTTTCGCCTGGGGCGCATGAAACCCGTGCTCCGGCCCTGCTCCTTGTTCTCTCTCACCCTCTCACGCCCAATATCCCAATCTCCCTCTAGTACCTGCCCCTCCCGCAGCCTTCCTGATCTTATCTGCCTCTCCTGCGGTCAAACCAACTTCTCAGGGCCCCTAGAATACCCCTGGATCTACGCCCTGGCTCCTCTGCTACCTGCTCCCGGGGTCTGCTGCTCCGCCTAAAATAGGTGAAGCAGCAGATCTGTCCGCACCTCTCGTATTCTGCTACCTGCTCCCGGGGTCTTCTCTTCCGCCTAAAAAAGGTGAAGCAGCAGATCCGTCCACACCTCTCGTATTCTCCTAGGCCTTCGTCCACCACGTCGCCAGACTTGACATCCGCTTCGTCGTCTGCCTCATCGGCCGCCTTGTAGCCCACCTCTTCGCACCACTTGACGCCTGCTTTATCGTATGCCTCGTCGTCCGCCTCGTAGCCCGCCTCGTCGTCTGGTGGCACAAAGGGCACCACCTTCGTGCGTGTCCTGATCTGCAGGAGACATGAAGTGTTTGTAACCAGGGACAGTGATACTCTGTATCGCAAGAGCTCCTGTGCCACTTATACCCCCTCCCCAATACCACATTATACCGCCCTCCACAGGGCAAATACCCGTTATACCCACCTCCCCAAGCCCAGTACCCAGTTATACAACCCTCCCCAGGCTCAGTACCCAGTTATACAACCCTCCCAAGGCCCAGTACCCTGCTATACGCCCCTCCCCAGGCCCAGTACCCGTTATACCCACCTCACCAGGCCCAGAACCCGTTATACCCACCTCACCAGGCCCAGTACCCATTATATACCCTTCCCCAGAAGGTCATGTTTCTATTTATCAAAAATACATTGAGTTACCTCTGGTTTTCAAGCATGTCCTGGGGGAGTTATCACAGAGACACAGAAACGCCGCTGAGTTTGGTGAGTAACTCCCTTAAACTCTCAGCAGTTGAATTCCCCATTAGGCGCTTAATGCGTTAAAAACAAGCGTTGCTATTTCTTTGCATGAAGTTGCAGGTAATTGGAAGAGTTACACAGTGACGGCTATTTCATCACTCACCTTCTTCCATCGAATCGGTCTTAGCGGTAGTGATCTCAGTATTATTTCCTCCTTAACATCGGATATCCATATCCATTCTTCGCCTCTGATCTGTATGCAAGACAATGCTTTAAGACAGGGTTGCGCAACCTTTTTCCCCTGCTCCCCCCTCCACCCTCCCCACCTTGTCTCCGACGTTCTGATGTAACGACGTCATGTGATATCACGTTGCTATGGCAATGCCACATCATGTGACGCCACGTTGCTGTCTCCAGAAGCCGCCGGAGACAAGGAAAGGGAACTTACAGAGGCCTTGCGCGCGATTTCCGGCATTTAATTTAAATGCTGTGGGGAAGAGCGAGGGGCCACTGTAAGCGCCGAGCCCCTCCCCAAGAAAATGTCGCACCCCTCGATTTGCGCACCCCTGCTTTAAGAGATATTCTGGGACCCTCCAACTCCTCCATCGGACCCTTCCTCATATTGACTGACCTTGCAGTGCTCTGCACTGACTTGCACTGACCTGCTATGATGCCTCTCAAAATACCATGCTAACTCATTCTGAACATACATGTGTCCTTTCTACATGTTACTCAGCTTGTATGGGCCACAGACAGCTTTCCCGGGGTCCAGGACTAGTTGCCACCGGGGGACACTCACCCATGGGTCGGCGACCTTGCGAGAACCCACCCCCCCAACCTGTTTTCTCTTGCATTGCCATAGACAACAACATTTCAGCCTGCTGGCCTTTCTCAGGTAAAGTGGCTAAACCCACTAAAGCCAATAAAGAAAGGCCAGCAGCCGAAACATTGTAGTCTGTGGCACAATAAATTATCTTTTTTTATTCAAATCCGTGTGCCCTTTTCCATCAATCATATTGTATCCATTGGACGAAATGCCGGTCTTCCCTGAGACTAAGGGGCACCGGTAAAAGTATGACTAATTGTTTTTTTTAGTGTGCAGCAAATCCCCATCATTTTTGCGTTCTCTTGCTCTGCCCCAATCTGACACAGCACCTTGCTCTCTCACCCCCCTCTTACACTCCCGCGTCACCCTTTCCTTCCCCAAAGGTTGTCATTTAATCAGATCTTACCCAAATTGTCTCCATCTCCCTTGGAAATGTTCTGTCTTTAAACTGTGCGGCTCCTCTTGATCCGGACTTTCTTAGCTGACCCCTTTAGGTTTCGGCTTCGAGGGTCTAAAAAATAAGCGACTCCGAAAAGATGTGAAATATGCCCACGGGTCCTAATGGGGCACTGAGGGGGAGACTTAAATACTAGTAAATATAATCTACTGTGCTAACAAATATAATCTATTAACTAACAAATATAACTTATTAAACTAAGAAATATAACTTATTAAACTAAGAAATATAATTTATTAAACTAAGAAATATAACTTATTAAACTAAGAAATATAATTTATTAAACTAAGAAATATAACTTATTAAACTAACAAATATATCTTATTAAACTAAGAAATATAATTTATTAAACTAAGAAATATAACTTATTAAACTAAGAAATATAACTTATTAAACTTACAAATATAATCTATTTAACTAAATAAATATCTATTAAACTAAATAAATATCTATTCAACTAAATAAATATAATCTACTTCAAAACAATACAATAAAAAGCTGGAGAAATGATACGTTAACCAAGCCACAGATGTGATGCCAATGAGCGTTGAACTCCTTGCAGATCCACCGTCAGCTGGTTGTGGCAGAAAATGGTGACATGCAGTAGAACAGAGTGGTTGAGCTGTAACCACGGCAGTCAGGTCAGAAATCAACACAATATTTTTTGAAATTTAGAATGAGAATGTTCAGTATGTCACATTCTGGGCTCAGACACTGAGCCCTGTCACATGTTAGCAGCTTGTGATAATAGAAAGTATCCATATACTGGGATGTGATAAGAGACATTATAGTCATTTTATACTGGGTCCCATAACCTGCTTTATATGAAGTATCATTTTACACTAGTAGAGATGTTACATTTTGAAAAAATAGCGCTTCTGGCGACAATGTTCATTTTCTCTACAAATGATAAATGAAAAAGTTGGATAAAACGTTATATGTGTGTGTGCGCGCGCAATATATATATATATATATATATATATGAGTGAAAAGAGAAAAAAGTAACCCGTATGGGAGCACTCAGGTATGCAGATTAACATATAGTATTTTATTTATTTGACACAGTGCAAAAAAGGATAAGTAAACAGTACATGATTAAAAACACTTAAAAAAGGCTAGGACCCCTGTCACGGGTACTACCCATAGACACAAGTGGGCAAAACTAGGGAATGACTCAAATTGTCAACCCTTAACATGAAAATGGATAGTGACTCAAGAAACACTTGGATAGGTCAGAATAAATCACAACAGCTTAATGGGTTCACAGGCACCTATACAAAGCTAAAGATAATACGTACTACACACCAATGAAGTGACTAGTCAAAATATAAATGACAATCTTAAACCATCATAAATCTGCTTGAGCATACAATTATGTAACCAATACCAACAGCACAAATAAATCACTTGAAGGAAAAAGGTGGCATGATGGGATGAAGTCACTAGATGTGTAGAGCAATGAAGTGTGTGAATAGCATGTATGGAAAATTACCTGATGAACACCTATTAGATAACCTTGTGTGTGTTGTCAGTATCCATAATGAAAAAATAGAGTGTCACAGTCCAAAGATTAGTTGCACCAGTGCTGGGTAGCATAGTTACGTGAACATCTGTCAGGGGTCCTGCCTAGCACCCCCACTCCGACGCACCCCCACTCCAAGTCTAAGTCTCTGGACGAAACGCGTCCATGCTATTCACACACTTCATTGCTCTACACATCTAGTGACTTCATCCCATCATGCCACCTTTTTCCTTCAAGTGATTAATTTGTGCTGTTGGTATTGGTTACATAATTGTATGCTCAAGCAGATTCATGATGGTTTAAGATTGTCATTTATATTTTGACTAGTCACTTCATTGGTGTGTAGTACGTATTATCTTTAGCTTTGTATAGGCGCCTGTGAACCCATTAAGCTGTTGTGATTTATTCTGACCGATCCAAGTGTTTCTTGAGTCACTATCCATTTTCATGTTAAGGGTTGACAATTTGAGTCATTCCCTAGTTTTGCCCACTTGTGTCTATGGGTAGTACCCGTGACAGGGGTCCTAGCCTTTTTTAAGTGTTTTTAATCATGTACTGTTTACTTATCCTTTTTTGCACTGTGTCAAATAAATAAAATACTATATGTTAATCTGCATACCTGAGTGCTCCCACACGTTTTACCTTTTTCTCTTTTCACTCATACTATTTACAACCCGTGAGCACCGCCAATTCTTACTGATGTAAAGTTATTTATTGGCTTATGGTGGCATTAATATTGCAAAAGTAGATGCGAGGTTTTTTTCCCCACCTTCCCCCCTTTTTCCCCCCGTTATTTGAACATATATATTTATATATATATATATATATATATATATATATATATATATATATATATATATATATATATATATACTGTAAATATTCCTGTATTCTTTTCTTGGGGTTGAGGAGGAGCGCTGGATCTCGTGATATGTGAAAAAATATAAATATATATAGTGCAGATGGTAATTCACTGCTTTAAAAGATGTAAAACATAAGAAATGAACTCACAAAAAACGTATAAAATCACTGCATGTCAGAGATCCTTCTCTCTCTGACTGGAGCCCTTTATGTTACTGGAGTCTGTATCCTCTCAGTGAAGTGGATGATATGAAAATAAAGAAAACCACAAATAGTGCAAATAGTATGAACTATACAAATGTATTATGCACAGGTAATTAGGAAACTCACATTTTCCATAATAAAGTGGGTGGTGGAGAGAACCGCCGATAGAAGCAGGCTGCTGTTGGGTGCTTCACTTTCCCCTCACAGTGTAGTTCAATGCCTTACTGTTCTTACATCTTACTGATGTAAAGTTATTTATTGGTTTATGGTGGCATTAATATTGCAAAAGTAGATGCAGGGTTTTTTTCCCCACCTTCCCCCCCTTTTTTCCCCCGTTATTTGAACATATATATATATATATATATATATATATATATATATATATATATATATATATATATATATATATATATATATACTGTAAATATTCCTGTATATTCATTTGCATGTCTTAGACAGGTCTGCAACCCTGTCTTTCACCATTATCTTTAACCTTAATAGTCGTATATATATATATATATACATATATATATATATTTATATATATATATATATACATACACATATAGTATGTATATATATATATCATACTATGGGGCCTATGCAGAGAGCAGCGCTATTTCGAAATTCGCCATTTTTTGGAGAAAATCGCGCAGAAAGCAGCAGAAAATGGCGAGTTCCGAAAAACGTGCCAATTTTTCTTTTCTATTTGTAAAACTCGCCTCGCGGCTGGCGAGAACCTCAATCTCGCCAGTTTAAAAAATATCCGTATGCAGAGAGGCGCGAACGGCATCTAGCGGCTGTTCGCGCAAATAAAAAGGCGCGATTGTCTCCGTTTTGCCTCGCCAAAAAAAACTGCCGCTCGCGGCCATTGCAAAGGGGAAAAAAAAGGTGCGAATTTGTTTTAACACATTTCTGAAGCGCGCATCTCGCCAATTTAAACTCGCCACACGCATCCATGTTAAACATAGCAGAATTCGCACTTTTCTGCATATGGAGATTAAAACTCTCCAAAAAAGCTACTTTTTAATAAATTCGCCAATTTTAAAATTCGCTGCTCTCTGCATAGGCCCCTAAATGTATATATATAGTCTAGAGAGAGATTATAATGGCAGTGAGAAATAGTGGCCAGAATTAATAACAATTGTGTGTGTGTGTGTATATATATATATATATATATATATATATATATATATATATATATATATATATATGGTATAACCCAGAGGTGCGCAAAGTGGGGAGGGGGAGATTTTTCGGGGGGGGGGGTGGCGCGGGCGGTTGCAGAGGCCCCGCGCACTTCCTCGAGGCATTAAAATTAAATGCCGGGGGATCACGTGAGGCCTCTGCAATGCTATTACTTACCTTGACTCTGCCGGCGTCACTCGTGTCCATGGCAACGCGGTGTTAAATTACGCCGCGGGGTCATGTGACGTCACCCTCGTCAAATGCCGCTGCAGGTCACGTAACGCCGCATCAAGGTAAGGGGGGGGGGGGGCGCGAGCACCAACAGAGGGAAGGCAGGGGGGCGAGCTGCAAAAGTTTGTGCTCCCCTGGTATAACCAATAAATAATATAGCTGATATAGCAATCTGGTTGTCGCTAGAGAGAGATTATAATGGCAGTGAGAAATAGTGGCCAGAATTAATAACAGTGCAATTACTAAAAAGTAGTTGTAATAAAATAATAATAAACACTATGCCTAAACACAATAAAAGTCCAGAAACCTAGCTCTAATAGCTATGTTATAACTCAATCATAAAAGGATCCAATTCGGGCGTCCTCTGGAGCCCTGGCAGCTCTCTTCAGGGAAACAACCACCTCCTCGATAGATATCTAAACAAAACAAAAAGAAGAGAAAGCGCCCGCTCCATGTGTAAATTTGGTTTAACAATTTCATTTCCTGGACAAGATAAAAATAACAAACTCACAAACGCCCGTTTGGTAAAAGCATTGTGTGAGACAGGCTCGGGCTCCGTGGTAATCCGGTGGTCAATCCGCAGCTCCAGACTTTGGACGATGACCGGGAAACTCGATAGGCTGCGCCCCTCGCAGTGTGGTCCTCCGGCAATCTGTAGTATGCAGTTGTGATTCCACTCTGTAATTCCGGTGTCTCGTCTTGGTTGCGTACCAACTTCCCTTCCGGCGTCAAGACGGATAGTGTGGCAATAACGAGAAGAAAGTACCTACGCGTTTCTTCAGCACACGGCCGATTTCATCAGGGGATAATGCTACAACTCACTCGTAATGGTTTTATAGTCCTACAGTCCAATTGGTAATGGCATAATAGATCACGTGTGTTACTGATTTTAGATAATACAGTAATAGATTCTTGTATGACACACACACACACACATATATATATATATATACACACATACGTATGTATGTATATATATATATATATAATATATATATATATATATATATACACACACACATACATCTATTTACACACACACACATACATACATACATATAAAACGGTCTTCTTCGGAGAGAAGAAGATATATATATGTATATATATATATATATATATATATATATATATACATATATATATGTGTGTGTATATGTGTATATATATATTTACATATATATTTACACACACATATACACACACATAATGTTATAGGTTAGCGGTGCGTGAACTGGGGGGCGGGAGATTTGTCTGGGGGTGCGCGGGCGGGTGCATAGGTCCCGCGCTCCTCCCCAAGGCATTTAAATGAAATGCCGGGGATCACGTGAGGCCTCTGCAACAGTAACACTGACCGGGATTCAGACACGTCTCCATGGCAACGTGGCATCAAATGACACCGCGGTCATGTGACGTCACTCGACCCCGGAGTGTGCTGGCAGGTAGGAGAGGGGGCGCAAGACCGGGGGAGGCCAGGCAGGGGGACGCAGCTTCAGAAGTTTGCGCTCCCCTGTTATAGATTACCATGCCAACAAATTGTAATAGTGCTACAGGGATCAATAAATATTACATTTAATACTTAATTATTGTGATGTTTCTAATCTACTGTGTGTTACAAATAACATTAATATCTTACAACTGAATACATTGCAATAATGTGATACCTATTTATTTGTGATTTAAAGTGTGTTACATAGTGATAAATTATCTAATAAATAAATCTTAAACTAATCCCACACAGTGACTACTTAATTCTGTGAATAAATGTGTTTTTAATGTCATTACTATGAAGGAGATGAAGATATAGTGTATATATAAATTCCTACCTGCAAACGCCGTCTTAGCCTGTCAGAATACGCGCAGAGTGACCTGTCGTGACACGTCAGGTCACTCTGTAACCGAACCCGGATCTGTGACGCATATGTACTGAGGTGGGGTTGGATCCGCCACGGTTATTTCTTGTTTTATTAATAAATAATTTACTATATTTTAATCTCTGGTGCGCATTGTGTGCATTTTTCTTCTTGCCTGCACAGTGCTTCAGATGCTGCATCTGAAAAAATGCCGGTGGATCGGGATGTGAGGTAGGGAAGTGACGTCCGCGCCGGAACGTTATTGCCACGCCTCCAAATATTCATTGCCACACCCCAAAATCGCGCCGAAGCATACCCTGCAAAGCCATAAAAAAGCTCAGACTTCAGCAAGTGTATTGCAGCGTGTGCGCCTTCCCTCCGTCTGAAATACTATAGACGCAGCCTTATCGACGCTTACTAAATAGGCCCGTGTCTCTCTCTCTCTCTGTGTCTCTCTGTGTCTCTGTCTCTCTCTGTGTGTCTCTGTCTCTCTCTGTGTGTCTCTGTCTCTCTCTGTCTGTCTCTCTCTGTGTGTCTCTCTGTGTCTCTCTCTGTCTGTCTCTCTCTGTGTCTCTGTCTCTCTCTGTGTGTCTCTGTCTCTCTCTGTGTGTCTCTGTCTCTCTCTGTGTGTCTCTGTGTCTCTGTGTGTGTCTCTGTGTCTCTGTCTCTCTCTGTGTCTCTGTGTCTCTGTGTGTCTCTGTTTCTCTCTGTGTGTCTCTGTGTGTGTCTCTGTATCTCTGTCTCTCTCTGTGTCTCTGTGTGTGTCTCTGTGTCTCTCAAATCAAATCAGCTTGATTGGCATGTCAAAAAAACATTTCAGTATTGCCAAAGCATGAGTAATAGGGGGTGTGGGACAATGATTACACGAATACTAGGGGGTACGGTATAATGGTTATACAGTACATTACTTTTGTCTCTCTCTCTCTGGGCCTCATGCAGAGAGCATCGTTATTTCAAAATTCGCCATTTTTTGTACAATTTCGCGCAGAAACCGGCAGAAAATGGCGAGTTACGAAAAACGCGCCATTTTGTTTTTTCTATTGCTAAAACTCGCCTCGCGGCTGGCGAGAACCTCCGTCTCGCCATTTTTAAAACTCTCCGAATGCAGAGAGGTACGAACGGCATGTAGCGGCTGTTCGCGCCAGGGAAATGGCGCGATTTTCTCATTTTTGCCGCGCCAGGAAAAGTTGGCAATAAAATGGCGCTCGCCGCCTATAGCAAAGGGGGGAAAAAAGCCGCGATTTTTTTTTTACACATTTCTGAAGCGCGCATCTTTCCCATTCAAACTCGCCACACGCATCCATGTTAAACATAGCAGAATTCGCACTTTTCTGCATATGGAGAATAAAACTCTCCAAAAAAGCTACTTTTTATGAAATTCGCCAATTTGAAAATTCTATGCTCTCTGCATGAGGCCCTCTATGTCTGTCTCTCTCTCATTCTCTGTCTCTCTCTCATTCTCTGTCTCTCTCTCATTCTCTGTCTCTCTCTCATTCTCTGTCTCTCTCTCTCATCCCTGTATGATAGGTATGTTCCAACTCTATTTTTTGCTCTTCTTTTCCGTTTGAGAGGAGGGAGTCCCTCACCTCTTCAGCCACACACCAGGAACGCTGGATTGCTTTCAGACGCTCGGAGAGGCGGATACAGTCGTGGATTGCAGGCACTGATTTATCTGGTAAGTACCGCAAACATGCTTGAACAAGGGCCGTAGACATTTTATTTGATGGTTTAGATTACCATTGTCTGTGGTTGTTAGTTATTGGTATTAGAGTTTTTTGATGTTGTTACGAATCAAGTACATTTTGAAGTAGTAATCCCCTCCGAACTGGGCATTCCTGGCCAATAATGCCCTGGCTGTAAGAGTTGAAGGGCCCAAGCAAAGCCCCCACCTCTATACACACTAACACTGCAGGGGCATCAAAGTGTCTCATTGTCATGGCAACGGGGGGTGTCACGTGATGTAATTTGTTTAATAAATTATTTTTTAAGGTGTCCCGGTTTTTCATTTTTGAAATCTGGTCACCCTATGTATTTATGCTGCATTCAGTGTTGTAATGTGCTGTAATTGGGTTACATGGCGTACATAGTGTATATACCGCATTCAGGGTAAGTGCTGTATGTGGATTATAAAGTGTATATATGCTTCATTCAGGGTTATAAAGTCGTTTATAGAGTATATACTGCATTCACGGTTACGTGCGGCATGTGGAGTATAAGGTGTTATAATGTGCTTTAAGTGGGTTACATGGCGGGTATAGTGGATATACTGCATTCAAGGTTACGCGCCGTATTGGATTATAACGGGTATATATGCTACAGTCAGGGTTATAATGTGCGGTATTTGGGTTACAGGGGTGTATACGGTACCGCAGTGGTGGTGGCGTGCTGTATTTGGATTATATGGTATACACTGCGATCATGGTTACGTGCTGGGTTCTGAATATAATGTTTATAGACCACATGCGCGGTTACATGACGGGTTTGGATTATATGGTGTATATACTTATCCCCCCTCATCCACTGATGAAGTGACCACATTGCGTCACGAAACGCGTATGGAGAGGGAGGAGCTAGAACTGACACGGTCTTCAGAAGCAGGAGCATAGCGATCAGGAGAGACGCCAGAGTGTGACATCAGAGTGTGACATCACGAGGCGTAGCGCGGGCTGACGGCAGTTACCCAGAGAGGTGAGCAGAGCACATTCTGCAGTGCTGGCCACCTCAAGCTGAATCTCGCAGAGTAACTACTGAGAGTTAGACGCCACTTCAGGGTTTGCAAACAACAATAGCGCCATCCTCCCAGAAGCCTGCCTACCTGATTGTATCAAGCTGCGGACAGCACGTTGTCAGCTGTTTTTACACAGCCTGGTTTATGTGAGTAAGCCCTTGGCTGTTTTTTATTTTTATTGTAATAAATTTTTATCAATCTGCACCATCATCTTCCATGTTATTTCCTTTCTGGGAACACATGGGAACTATGACCAAGTGGTAATGCTGTGAACAGACAGAAAACCTGGAGGATAGACATACAACACGTGGCATTCGTGATATCTGGAAGAGAAGAGGTTAAAAGCACAGATTGTCTCAAAGGAACAATAACACAGCAAGTCTGTAAGTTCATTACTTTAATCTGTTGTGGAGTTATTTATGGATTCTTGTGGCTGCGCAATGGTCTTTTCCTTTTTGTCCATTACATACTAGGAGGAGTTCGGAACCAGCAGCCAGCAATTGGATCACCATTGCTCCATCAGCTGGAATATTGAAAAGAACTTTCCATATCTATATGGACTAATCATTGGACTGGGGTATTGTTGTAGCCTGAAGCGCCGGGTCATTACATTTTTTGTACAAAAGATAGGGCGATGGAAGTCTAACAGATACCGGTCCTATATCAGGCCCGCATTATCTGGTATTTAGCGTGCTTGGATAAACCCCCTCATCCTCTTTATGCCTTCACAGACGCCGCACCCACTTGGATAATCGGAGACTCGCTTATACACTGGGCAGAGAAGCGGGCCGTCAAACGCCCATGCGGGGCTAACCTCGGGTTGCGAACGGAGGAGGCAAATGTGGTATGGGGGGGAGGTAGGGGGCTGCGGTGGGCTCAGTTGCTCCCGCGGCTAATCGTGATTGGGAAGGGATAGGAGGGCGCCGCAGATCTTGCTCCTCCACGTCGGGGGCAACGACCTGGCCGCTCGACGCTACTTCGAGCTGGTTAATTCAATAAAACACGACCTAGCCCTCATGCTCGCCCGTTGGCCAGAAGTACAGATCGTTTGGTCGGACATATTGTGCAGGAGAGTGTGGAGGGGCGCAAGGGCACCGGGCGCCATCGACTGAGCGCGGGTCAAACTGAACAAGATGGTGGGGAAGTTTGTGACGCAGTGTGGGGGATGGCAGATCACCCATCCCGAGTTCGACAACAAGTCAACTGGCCTGTTCCCGGCCGCCGGCACACACTTATCCGAGATAGGGGCGGACTTGTTCAATAACGAATTGCAGGAGGGGCTGGAGAGGGTCCTTGCGGGGTTGGCGGCACGGTCTAATTTAAGGAGGTTTAAATAGAGCCGTGAGTGGCGGCAGTTCGGGGGTAAGTGCTTGTCCTTGCCAGATGGGCTCGGGGCGGGCGTCGCCCGGGGGTAGGAGCGATTGGGCGGGGTCAAGCTAATGTGACACCCGGGAACCCACTCGCGACAACGGCCGGCTCTTTAGGGGTCGGCCGGGTACGGGGGTGGCAGGCCAAGGCCTGGCTGACCCTCTGACCCCACTCTGGCTTGGACTAGCGCTTACTCCAGTATTATGATTGTTAATAAACAAAGCCGCAGCCTTTTATACCTCCAAACTGAGTCTGTCATTACTTGTCTGTTATATGTGGGTACCGTTTCCAAGTGGGAGGGGGTCCCTCGCAGCCTCCCTGGTCAAGCAATCCCTCCAGCCAATTAGGCGAGGGAAGCCCATGACCAGGGGGCAAGCCCCCCTCCCCCCTCACCTCGCTGGGATCTCTGGGCCGCCGTCGCGGCCCCCCCTGGGGGGGGGAGGGGACAGGCCTAGGGCAGTACAAAAGAGACAGCCGGGAGCTGAATCTTCCATTCTGCTCCCGGTCTGCTGCGAAGTATCCAACCCACCCACCCCATTAGCAAGACAGTCGGGGGCAGACGCTTGCCCCCGGCCACTCCGTGGAGTATTTACAATTCCCTTGGTGATAAGCTGTCTGCACTACCTGTAAGCTGTAACATGTACCATCATATTTTACAGGGCAGTGTCCGAAGATCTCCCGAGAAACAAAGGACTGAAGTTCCTTCAGGAGGCTCCAGTTGGTCATTTTACCACTGTCGCGGCGGCAGTTCGGGGGTAAGTGCTTGTCCTTGCCAGATGGGCTCGGGGCGGGCGTCGCCCGGGGGTAGGAGCGATTGGGCAGGGTCAAGCTAACGTGACACCCGGGAACCCACTCGCGACAACGGCCGGCTCTTTAGGGGTCGGCCGGGTACGGGGGCAGAAGGCCAAGGCCTGGCTGACCCTCTGACCCCACTCTGGCTTGGACTAGCGCTTACTCCAGTATTATGATTGTTAATAAACAAAGCCGCGGCCTTTTATACCTCCAAACTGAGTCTGTCATTACTCGTCTGTTATATGTGGGTACCGGTTCCAAGTGGGAGGGGGAGGGGGTCCCTCGCAGCCTCCCTGGTCATGCAGGAGACAGAAAGGTAGATAGAGACACAGACAGAGAGCTACCAGAGAAGGTGTTACATGGGTGAGTGCTGAGTTATTACTGTGACTCTCTGATGCTAACATGACATTAGGTTCTGGGCTCTGCGTCCCACACATGATGAACACCATGACTGTATAAAACTGAGGGGTACATATATATGTATATATATATAGCAACTGTAAATATTACTGTATGTTCATTTGCATGTCTTAGACAGGTCTGCAACCCTGTCTTTCCCCATTATCACCCAGCATACAGCGCTTCCACTGCAGCAAGGGATTCTGGGAAATGACATGCAAATGAGCACTCAGTGCCACCTTTTGTCTCAAGCTCGTATTACACAAGCCAATCCTCAAGCCAATGCATGCTGTTTTAAACACAGCTTTTAGACAGAGGCTGGGATGAGATGCAAAGCCATTAAACCCACTCACAGACATTTTTTTTTTTTTACGGTTCACATATTAACAACCATTTAGTATCATTTTACAGAAAATAATAAACCGAAAACATCACTATACAATCCTTATATTGCCAAGACAAAAACCAACCCAAAGGCACAAAACCATTCTAAAAAGCCAAACAAAACAACACATTCCAAGGCATCATCTGTGCATCTACTACCAAACACACTCAATACAAAAAAATATGGTTACTTCCCATTTCTACTCGCGACTTTTCGTACTTTCCACAGGACATTTAACATTGCATCTAATTACTTCACGTGTCCCAGCAATTTCTCTAACGCCTCACGGATATGATACGTACTACATTGTATTCCTAATTTTCTTACTTCCTCTTTAGACACCTCTGCTTTTGGGAACTGTACTTTCAGCCATCCCGTTTTTGAAACATTTAACCCTAAGTCACCTGCCTCTTTATTTATATTATTTATCACCTCTTTTACATGCCACTCCCTCGCCTTCCTTTCTCTCTCGCTTTCATAACTTACTTTTGTTCTTCCACTAAGGCCTGCCTTTTCTCCTTTTCCACCTTTACTTTCCCTAATCTCTCCCCCTTCACCCCCACTCTGTTGGCCTGCCTTTCCATCACTTTCATTCCCACTTACTGCACTTACACTTCTCTGTATTTTAGTTCCCTCCACGCTTATCTGGCTTTGTGAGGACGAGCTATTGCCCTCACTTCTCTCCTTCTCTCTCACCTCTCCCCTAGCCTCTTTTATTTTAACCCACTGTACATGCTCCTTTTTTAATTCTTCATACTGCTCTTTTGTCAGCTGTTTTCTTTGGTACATCAGTTTTTCTAATCTTTCTATTATCTGTTCCTCACTACTCCCCCCATGCTGCTTCCGAAAAATACCAACCCAAAACAGAACATCTCCCACTGCGTCTTCAAAATGTTCCATCTTCACTTTTAGGGTTACTTTCCCTGATACTTTTACAACTTTACCCTCTACACCTTCCTCTCTAGGCTCCCCTTTACTCTGGCTATCCTTATCTTCCTTTGTTTCTATCCCTTGCAGATTTTTACGCTTTTGAGCTTTTTTCCCTCCTATTTCCATTTCCTCCTCCAAGACATCTTGGGGACCTTCCCTCCCCCTCTGTGCATCTTGAAACTCCATACTTTCTGCCCAGCTAGGTTCCACCACACTCAATGACCGTATTTCCCCCTCCCCCGCATCTTTCTGATGCACTGTTCCCGTCTCCTCCCCTCCCCCCACCTCCAGTTTCTGGGCCAAGGAGTCCAGGAAGAAATCTTCCTCTTTTTTCTCCACGATATCACTTATAGAACCCGCCAAACCCTCTATTGGGCCACTTTCTACCCTTTCTTCTCTTCTTAAATCCTCCTCATACATTGCTGTTATAGCCGGATCAAGCCCTCCCTCTTGGGAACTCTCCATCTCAAAAATTCCCTGACCCTCAACTGTCTCTTCCTCTTCTTCTAGCACACTGTCCCCTTTAGCTGTCTGGGCATATGTCCTTTTAGTGCACTGCCGTGCCAAGTGTCCTTCCTCTCCGCAAAGATGGCATCTCTTAGGGACACCACAGTTGGCTGCAGTATGTCCCTCTTCCCCGCAATTACGGCACACAATTCCCGTTTTCGTGCAACCCTCCTTTGTATGTCCATAAGTGTGGCAATGCCTGCAATATAGAGGCTGTCCCGGGTAAAACAAAAATCCTCTGTCTCCTCTACTATTGAACATGGCCGGTGGGTGTGTAACTCCTCCCACACATGATGGATCCCGTCTGAACCGTACCCAGAAACGTCTCTTCCCGTTGAACATGCCATACGGATTTTTTAGTTCTTCACCTCCTCTAATCATTTCACAATACCGTTTCAAAAAACACACAATCTCCTCTTTCCTTGCATACGGAGTGTACATGTGAAGTACAAGTGGTCTCTCCTCCAGCATAAAACTTGGGATTACCTTTACATGCAAATGAACATACAGTAATATTTACAGTTGCTTTATGCTTTACTGTGGAGGGTTTTTGTCACTTTTTTATCCACCATAACCTTAATAGTAGTGGTGATTACCTAGTCTAGTCTCAAACCTGCTTTGCCATTAAGACCAACCCCACACTGATGAGACCCATTAAGGTCGAAACAGCTGTGTAGCTGAGCCTGTGTCCCCTTGGCCTTGAGTCATCGTCCCTTCGGGGACTAAAGACTCCTGCTGCTTTTGGGGGGGCACGCCATCTCGAGCTAAGAGGAGTGATCCTGAGCGAGCGGTTCTGAGCGAGCGGATGCGGAAGTGAGGGGCCGGCACCTTTGCCCTGGGACATCGCCTTTACTGGCTAAAGTCCCTTGCTGCTTTTGGGGTGCCGCACCTGAGCTTGAGAGAGCAGAGATGACGTCACAAGCTGGAATGCGCAATTCCATTCGGTTCCTGATCGAGGAGACCGAGAGAAGTCGAGTGAACCTGCTGTGGATAGTGGAGAAGGTGCTGAAGCAATTGATCGGTCTGGACACTGAGAGGATCTTCTGCCTTCAGGATTTCCCTGCACAGGGGATTTATGACCTGACCTGTCATCAAGAAGCGGATGTTTGGTGCACTTTTGAAAAGTGCAAGGAGAAGTCTGGTGACCCGATCTTACATGGCATCAAGGTAATTCCAAGTTTTATGCTGGAGGAGAGACCACTTGTACTTCACATGTACAATCCGTATGCAAGGAAAGAGGAGATTGTGACTTTTTTGAAACGGTACTGTGAAATGATCAGAGGAGGTGAAGAACTTAAAAACCCATATGGCATGTTCAACGGGAAAGGATGAAGTAGGGCTTACAAAGGAAGAGGTTTTGCACAATCAACTTGCGAGGGGATTTGGGCGGAGATATTGGGATGTGAAAGAGGCAAGGGACGGGTATGAAAAAAGTGTGGTCTGGATTCCAGTTAGAGGAAAGTAAGAGAGGTTTGGAACGTATGGAGAAAGAATTAAAACATATGATCGCATCACTTGAGAATAGAGAAAGGGTTTTTGTTTTTAAATGAAAGAATCTTGAAGTATATGGTTCTTATCTTTGTATGATGTTTTGGTTATAGGGTTTTTTCGTAAAGTTATGTTTTTTTTTTCCCTTCTGAAAAGTTTATCTTTGTGTTTGTATATATCTGAAGGATGAAGGAAGAAAATGTAAATATATTATGTTTTGGTGTCTTTCTAATGTTGGGTGACTGTTGTCACTATGGTGTGTTTTTTTGGTTTCCAAAAAAGTCTGTAAACTTAAAAAAGTTGTTGAATAAAAAAGTTTAAAAAAAAAAGGTTGAAACATGTCTGTGAGTGGGTTTAATGGCTTTGCATCTCATCCCAGCCTCTGTCTAAAAGCTGTGTTTAAAACAGTGTGCATTGGCTTGAGGATTGGCTTGTGTAATACGAGCTTGAGCCAGGGGGGATTCCCTTGCCACGTGGCTCGCCCTCCATCAGCCTCTGCGGCTGGGGAGGGGGGGGGCCAGAGGGAGGACGAGGAGAGGCACAACAACCCCCCACGTTTTTTTGCCACGACGGTTCCCCCAACAGAATGGCCGTGGGTATCCCCCAACCCCCCCCCCCCCCCGGGGTTGGAGCACGGGACACTCAGTGGGATTACATGGCAGTGGTATAATGTGCTGTAATTGATTTCTTTCAACATTGGATAAAGTTATGATCAATGCTAGAATGGCCGTGGGTATCGCTGCATACCGCATTCGTAGTGATAGCGGGCTGTATGTGGGGAATAAAGTGTATACACCTCAGTGTGGTTATAATGCGTTGTATTCGGGGTATGGTTATAATGCGTTGTATTCGGGGTATAAGGCATACGAGCTGCATTCGAGGTACAATTGGCTGTAATTGGGTTACATGGCGTATATTGTATTTGGATTATAGGGGGTGTATATATACCGCATCCGAAGTTACAATGGGCTGTAATGGGGTGACATGGTGTATATAGTGTGTATACTGCACTCGTAGTTACGTTCTGTTGTACGCTAGGGTGTGTATAGGTGCTGCATTCGCCGTTACAATGTACTGTAACTGGGTTACATAGCGTATATAGTGTATATACTGCATTCACGGTTACGTGCTGCATGTGGAGTATAAGGTGTATTTATGCTGCATTCAGTGTTGTAATGTGCTGTAATTGGGTTACATGGCGGGTATAGTGTATATACCGCAGTCAGGGTTAAGTGCGGTATGTGGATTATAAGGTGTACATTTGCTGCATGCAGGGTTATAAGGTGTCGTAATTGGGGTACATGGCGTATATAGAGTATATACTGCATTCACGGTTACGTGCTGCATGTGGAGTATAAGGTGTATTTATAGAGTGACCATTTGTCCCGGTTTTGCCGGCACAGTCCCGTTTTTTTCTGTGCTGTCCCGGTTGACAGTCCGTCCCGGAAATGTCCCGGATTTTGCCCCTGGTGACTGGTACCGTGCGCGAGGCGGCGGCGGTGTGCGGAGGCGGCAGCATGAGGAGGATGCGGCGGTGCGCGGAGGCGGCAGCGTGAGGAGGATGCGGCGGTGCGCGGAGGCGGCAGCGTGAGGAGGATGCGGCGGTGCGCGGAGGCGGCAGGATGAGGAGGATGCGGCGGTGCGCGGAGGCGGCAGCGTGAGGAGGATGCGGCGGTGCGCGGAGGCGGCAGCGTGAGGAGGATGCGGCCGTATTATTTTTTTTCCCCCAATAGCAGGATGCCGGGGGCGGGGCTTTAGAGTAGAAGCAGGGGATTGGTTGGAGGTCAGGATTTGCCGGGGGCGGGGCTTAGTATTGGGGACGGATGTAGTGTGTGTGTGTGTGTGTGTGTGTGTGTGTGTGTGTGTGTGTGTGTGTGTGTGTTTTTTTTCACCAGAAGGAAGGCTCACAGCTGGCAACTGAAACTGCCGGCAGACTGGAAAAAAGCCACACTACTTCTGGCTCCCTACAGTGGCATTACAGGTAAGCCCCATGTCGCCTGTGTGTGTGACTGCCCCCTTCCCAGTCTGTGTGTGTGACTGCCCCCTTCCCAGTCTGTGTGTGTGTGTCTGCCCCCTTCCCAGTCTGTGTGTGTGTGTCTGCCCCCCTCCCAGTCTGTGTGTGTGACTGCCCCCCTCCCAGTCTGTGTGTGTGACTGCCCCCCTCCCAGTCTGTGTGTGTGACTTCCCCCCCTCCCAGTGTGTGTGACTGCCTCCCCTCCCAGTCTGTGTGTGTGACTGCCCCCCTCCCAGTCTGTGTGTGTGACTGCCTGCCTCCCAGTCTGTGTGTGTGACTGCCCCCCCTCCCAGTTTGTGTGTGTATGACTGCCTGCCTCCCAGTCTGTGTGTGTGACTGCCCCCTCCCAGTCTGTGTGTGTGACTGCCCCCCTCCCAGTCTGTGTGTGTGACTGCCCCCCCTCCCAGTGTATGTGTGACTGCCCCCTCCCAGTCTGTGTGTGTGACTGCCCGCCTCCCAGTCTGTGTGTGTGTGACTGCTCCCCTTTCCAGTCTGTGCAAGTGTGACTGCCCGCCTCCCAGTCTGTGTGTGTGACTGCCCCCCCTCCCAGTTTGTGTGTGTATGACTGCCTGCCTCCCAGTCTGTGTGTGTGACTGCCTCCCCTCCCAGTTTGTGTGTGTATGACTGCCCCCCTCCCAGTCTGTGTGTGTATGACTGCCCCACCTCCCAGTGTGTGTGACTGCCCCCCTCCCAGTGTGTGTGTGACTGCCCCCCCTCCCAGTGTGTGTGTGACTGCCCCCTCCCAGTGTGTGTGTGACTGCCCCCCCTCCCAGTGTGTGTGACTGCCCCCCTCCCAGTGTGTGTGTGACTGCCCCCCTCCCAGTGTGTGTGACTGCCTCCCCTCCCAGTGTGCGTGTGACTGCCCCCCCACCCAGTGTGGGTGTGTGACTGCCCCCCACCCAGTGTGGGTGTGTGACTGCCCCCCTCGCAGTGTGTGTGTGACTGCCCCCGCACCCAGTGTGTGTGTGTGTGTGTGTGTGTGACTGCCCCCTCCCAGTCTGTGTGTGTGTGACTGCCCCTCCCTCCCAGTGTGTGTGTGACTGCCCCCCTCCCAGTGTGTGTGTGACTACCCCCCTCCCAGTCTGTGTGTGTGTGACTGCCCCCCCTCCCAGTCTATGTGTGTGTGACTGCCCCCCCTCCCAGTCTGTGCGTGTGTGACTGCCCTCCCCCTCCCAGTCTGTGTGTGTGTGACTGCCCCTCTCCCAGTCTGTGTGTGTGTGACTGCCCCCCCTCCCAGTGTATGTTTGACTGCCCCGCTCCCAGTCTGTGTGTATGTGTGACTGCCCCTCCCTCCCAGTGTATGTGTGACTGCCCCCCCTCCCAGTCTGTTTGTGTGTGTGACTGCCCTCCCCCTCCCAGTCTGTGTGTGTGTGACTGCCCTCCCCCCTCCCAGTCTGTGTGTGTGTGACTGCCCCTCTCCCAGTCTGTGTGTGTGTGACTGCCCCCCTCCCAGTGTATGTTTGACTGCCCCCCTCCCAGTCTGTGTGTATGTGTGACTGCCCCCTCCCAGTCTGTGTGTCTGTGTGTGTGTCTGTCTGCCCCCTGCCACTGTGTGATGCCCCTCTCCCAGTGTGTGTAAGTGCCCCCTCCAAGTCTGTGTGTGTGTGTCTGCCCCCTCCCATTCTCTGTGTGTGTGTGTGTCTGCCCCCCTCCCATTCTGTGTGTGTGTGTGTCTGCCCCCCTCCCATTCTGTGTTTGTGTGTGACTGCCCCCCCCCAGTGTGTGTGTGACTGCCCCCTCCCAGTGTCTGTGTGTATCAGTGACAGAATGTATACAGACACCAACCCACTCACCCACTCACCCACGTGTCAGTCAGTCACCCACGTGTCAGTCAGTCACCCACCCATATGTCAGGCAGTCAGTCACCCACCCACCCACGTGTCAGGCAGTCTAACATGTCAGTCAGTCACCCACCCACGTGTCAGTCAGTCACCCACCCACGTGTCAGGCAGTCAGTCACCCACGTGTCAGGCAGTCAACCCAAGTGTCAGGCAGTCACCCACCCAAGTGTCAGGCAGTCTCCCACCCACCCCCCCAAGTTTCAGGCAGTCGTACTGAGCCACTAATTGAGCCAGCTGTGCTGAAGTAGGGATATCCTAAAAACCTGGCCTGTGTGCGGCCCTCGAGGACTGGAGTTGTGCAGGCCTGCCCTAGAGAAAGTGCAGCGCACCATGATCCAGAGAAGAGGCAGGTCTGGCAAAAATCTATCTTTATTAGAAAGTCATAAAAACAAGGGATGCAACCCCACCCCACTCTGCCACATAACCAGGATGCTGACACCCACCTGATGACGTCAGAGCTACCATATGGCGCCCCCTAGTGACGTCAGACGTCTAGGTCTAAATCCCTGTCAATACAGCATAGAGCTGCCTTGGAGGACTGCAGCCACAGCCACACATGGGGGAGTGTTCAGTCTGGGGAGAGGTGTGGCTGAGGCTGCAGTCCTCCAAGACAGCTCTATGCTGTATTGCCAGGGATTTAGACGTCTGACGTCACTAGGGGGCGCCATGTGGTAGCTCTGACGTCATCAGGTGGGCGTCAGCATCCTGGTTATGTGGCAGAGCCGGGAGGGGTGAGTATCAGGGGGGGTGGTATATATTGTGACTGTTTTCTTGTGTTTGGTAGCCTTCACCTTGAGAAAGGCTGTATTTGACTGCCGAAACGTTGGACTTTATGGCATATTAAACCTCCTTTGAGTAAGACCGTGTGCCTGCTTCTTCTTCTTTGTCCGGCTACAGGAAGGGTCAGGAGACAGGGAGGACAGAGGCAGGAGAACCCCATCTGGCTCCGGCCTTGCCTGTCCCTACGAATACAAACATACAACCCCTCACTGAATAACATAGCCCTAACCCCATGTAATAATCCTGGGTGTAAACAAAATAATGGTTTTATGAATATTGTAATGGTTTATTAGGGACCTAGGAGGTGGCCAGTGGGGCTGTTATGTGTATTTGTGTTTATTGTGGGTAGCGGGGGTGGGTGAACCGGGTATTGGCCCCAAGGATGGGTGTTTAGGCCTACCGGGTGGGGGGGTAGTGGGAGGGGTTAACCCCTTCATTACCTTAGCGGTATTAACCGCTAAGTTAAAGAAGAGGTTAAGTCATCCCCCAACCCCCTGGCAAGGCCTAAACACCCAGCCAGGGCCAAATACCACCTTCTCCCACCCCCGCTACCCACAATAAGCCTGGCACGGGTGTATAACCCCTTCATTGCCTTGGCGGTAATGAAGTTGCCTGTAAATGCATTTTTTATGCATGGGATTCATGCCGGGGGTCTCTGATGCTGATATTAATGGATATCAGCTCCGGGATACATGCATTTTATTTTCATCGCAGCTTCACCCCACCTTCTTGCCTACTTTTGTGGCTGGACAATTTGGAGAAGAAACAGCAATTTTAAAGTGGCGATCAGCCGCAATAAGCTGATCAGGGCTTATAGAATTGAGCGTGTTTGAAAAACTGGCGATCAGTGCCGAAAAGTGGCTTATCACCGCGCATCTGCAGATTTTATTTATTTATTTATTTTCCGGCAAAAAAAAAAACGGTTATTTTTGCTCTAATCGCCAGCTTCTCTGGGCTTACTGAATCGCTGTAGGCGATTACTGCATGAGGGCCTTAGGGAGGATTTGTTCCTGTAAAGTACACCTAGTTTGGCATAGGATTTGGATGTCAGGGTATCAATGTGCAACCCAAATGTTAAATGGGAGTTGAACTATATGCCCAGATATTTCAAACCAGTAACAGGGGCTAGGATGGTATTAGAGCTGGTTTTTATCTGAAGCTCTGTCATTGGTAGCTTTAGCAATTTAGCTCTGGTCCCAAATACCATTGTTACAGTCTTGTCAGTGTTTAAAATCAGTTTGTTTTGGGAAATCCAGTTTCAAGTCTCAAAAAATCAGATTGAAGTATGTGTTCAAGGTCAGAGAGGCGAGGGCTGCGTGCATATAGGATAAGATCTAAGGCCTCTCACAATAACCCGTTAGGAATATAAATTCCTCATCTATCCGACATAAGTATAAAATATACTCTACCTAGACCCCTAATACAGAGTTACCCACCTTATACGGGAGCAGCTGCCAGACGAGTATACACTGGCGACACACTTTATTCGAGCTCGGCTAGTCCCACGAATTCGGGTATACCCGGGTGTATTGAGGTTTGTGACTGTTTTCTGCCCGAGTGCATTGGGTTATTTTCCAGACAGGGATTGAAGCATTTTATTCCCGCTGGCTGCAATACTGCACAGTATATATATATATGCTGCATTACAATTCATGAATTTATGCCATCTGGTAGACACGCGAAGCATTGCAGCCTATTAAATCCTAATCATTATCATTTAACAGATCAGCCGCCCGTCAGCCAGGCATGAACCCAGGCTGGGAAGGCAAACGGAACGGGGCTTGTCAGAGGTGAGGAGCGGCGCATTCCAGGTATCTGCCAGGTACATACTGGGTATTTGCTCGAATAAAGTGTGTCGGTGCAGTAGTAAATGTATCTTATTTCTTTTGCCACTGGAGGGCAGCGTGGAGTTACACGGAGTGGCGCCCGTAAGGACGACGTGCCAGTTAGGCGGAAGGAGAAGCGCACACACTTTTATGTGAAACGGATATATTTGGGGAGGGATTTTGTAGTCTGAGTGAGAAAATTGATATTTTGTCACAATGGAAAAATTAACCATTTAAATATGCACAGATTTTATCCCACTTTTGGAAATTAGGGATGTTGCCTAAAAGTTTGAGAATGCACAAAGTGCCACCCCTGGGCTTTAATGAAGCAGCATTTGTGGGATAAAGGGATCAGCATTCTGTATAAAGGTATTTTGGGCTCGATATAAATAATTGAAGCCAAAAACTAATATTAAGGGGCCTATGCAGAGAGCAGCGCGAACGGAAATTTCGGCGTTTTTTAGCGCTATATGGCTATAATAAGGTTGGAAATGGCGAGTTGAGTAAAAAGCGCCATTTTTTATTTTTTTTTAGTAGAACTCGCCGCACGGCTGGCGAGAACCAAAATCTTGCCCGTTTTGAAAAGGGCCGTATGCAGAAAGGTATGATCGCCATCTAGGGGCTGTTCGCGCCATTAAAATGGAGAGAAATTCTACAATTAGCTCCGCCAACAAAAGTTGGCAGGAAACTGGAGCTCACCGGCGAGAGTGAAAAGAAAGAAAAAAAACGCTCTTTTTTTCAAACATGTTTCACCAGCGCGCATCTCGCCGGTTGAAACTCTCCATAATCAAGCATGATTTTAAATGCAGTTTTCTGACCTTTCTGCATATGGAGATAAAATCACGCCATTACAGGTACAATTTATTACCAATTCCAATTATTTCCAGCGCTGCTCTCTGCAAAGGCCCCTAAGTAAATTGAGAATGGAAAAATATTCAGCACAAACGTACAGAATGTGATGTTCTGAGAGATCTTACAGATGTTATCAAATCCCACAATGAATGTATAGAAAATGTCTGTATAGAACGAGTCAAACAAGAATATGCCAATAAAACGTTTAATTGGGAGATACAGGGGCCACAATTCAGGTCAGTTAGCTGGAAGCCGGTAGAGCCGGTCAGCCGGTCAGCCAGAAGAGCAGGTCAGCCGGTCAGCCAGTAGAGCAGATCAGCCGGTCAGCCGGTAGAGCAGGTCAGCCGGTCAGCTCTGAGATCAGCATTACTTATATCTCCTAACCTTTGCCCCCTGCATGTAATGCGCAGAACAGCCTGCACTGCATATACTGTACATGAGATACTTAACCCTTTCTTTTCGCTCGACTCTAATCTGAATGATTTGCTAATTGGTTTGTAATTAGAGAGATATTTGTAGCAGAATCCCATGTATGTTCTTTTTACCTTTTTAGATACCGTTTTGTGTAATAAAAGATATGAGATCAGAGGGGCTCCCTGTTTGCACTCGTGTTTTGGCAGAAGTATATATGTGACCCTATAAATCTCCCTCACACCCGGCTTGGCAGTGTGACACTAGTGCAGCGACCTGGGGAAGAATCACTGAGCTGTTAGCAATAGATACAACGGATAGAAAAGACACTACACATAGGTTGGATTAAAGAGAGTATTTTATTGAAATAATTAATCTCTTTGCTGGGAGGGGCCTGCAGCACATTGCAGAGCGATATAGTAACACGCAGAGCAATGCACTGCAGGCCCCTCCGGCAGCAAAGGAGTGAAGACCAATGCAGGGTGTATAAAGATCTCACTGATAATTCATGCACAAAGGGCTGTTTGTTGCTGTGATCCAGAGGAAGGCGAAACATAACCCCTGCTGTGCAATGGGGGGAAAAAATTCCTTCCTGACCCCATTAAATGGCGATCGGATGGTCCCTGGATCACTGCGCAGTGAGATCAGATGGAGCAGCACAGATCAGCGTTGTTATACACAGGGGCACACTCAGTATATAGAGATGCGGGTGATGGGGCCCTTGTGCCCCTGTGTATAACTCACCTGCTCCCCCATCCCCCTACATATCTATCCCATTCACCCCTTTTCCTCCCGCATACCTCGCAGGGCCGGCCGGCCATTAGGCGGTCGCCTAGCGCGCAAAGGTCCTAGGGGCGCATTAATAATCATTATTATTTTTTCCTCTTATTATTTCTAATTTATTTATCTTTTTTTAAAAATTATTATTCTTTTTTTTATCCAGTATTTTGGCGCCCTTTTATTTTTATTTTGCGTCGCGCTGGGGTGCGGTCGCACCCCCTGCAGCCCCGATAGCTACGCCACTGTTTATTTTATTATTTTATTTATCTTATTATTTTTTATACAACTGGGGCACAAATTTTAAGTTTCGCCTGGGGCGCATGAAACCCGTGCTCCGGCCCTGCTCCTTGTTCTCTCTCACCCTCTCACGCCCAATATCCCAATCTCCCTCTAGTACCTGCCCCTCCCGCAGCCTTCCTGATCTTATCTGCCTCTCCTGCGGTCAAACCAACTTCTCAGGGCCCCTAGAATACCCCTGGATCTACGCCCTGGCTCCTCTGCTACCTGCTCCCGGGGTCTGCTGCTCCGCCTAAAAAAGGTGAAGCAGCAGATCTGTCCGCACCTCTCGTATTCTGCTACCTGCTCCCGGGGTCTTCTCCTCCGCCTAAAAAAGGTGAAGCAGCAGATCCGTCCACACCTCTCGTATTCTCCTAGGCCATCGTCCACCACGTCGCCAGACTTGACATCCGCTTCGTCGTCTGCCTCATCGGCCGCCTTGTAGCCCACCTCTTCGCACCACTTGACGCCCGCTTTATCGTATGCCTCGTCGTCCGCCTCGTAGCCCGCCTCGTCGTCTGGTGGCACAAAGGGCACCACCTTCGTGCGTGTCCTGATCTGCAGGAGACATGAAGTGTTTGTAACCAGGGACAGTGATACTCTGTATCGCAAGAGCTCCTGTGCCACTTATACCCCCTCCCCAATACCACATTATACCGCCCTCCACAGGGCAAATACCCGTTATACCCACCTCCCCAAGCCCAGTACCCAGTTATACAACCCTCCCCAGGCTCAGTACCCAGTTATACAACCCTCCCAAGGCCCAGTACCCTGCTATACGCCCCTCCCCAGGCCCAGTACCCGTTATACCCACCTCACCAGGCCCAGAACCCGTTATACCCACCTCACCAGGCCCAGTACCCATTATATACCCTTCCCCAGAAGGTCATGTTTCTATTTATCAAAAATACATTGAGTTACCTCTGGTTTTCAAGCATGTCCTGGGGGAGTTATCACAGAGACACAGAAACGTCGCTGAGTTTGGTGAGTAACTCCCTTAAACTCTCAGCAGTTGAATTCCCCATTAGGCGCTTAATGCGTTAAAAACAAGCGTTGCTATTTCTTTGCATGAAGTTGCAGGTAATTGGAAGAGTTACACAGTGACGGCTATTTCATCACTCACCTTCTTCCATCGAATCGGTCTTAGCGGTAGTGATCTCAGTATTATTTCCTCCTTAACATCGGATATCCATATCCATTCTTCGCCTCTGATCTGTATGCAAGACAATGCTTTAAGACAGGGTTGCGCAACCTTTTTCCCCTGCTCCCCCCTCCACCCTCCCCACCTTGTCTCCGACGTTCTGATGTAACGACGTCATGTGATATCACGTTGCTATGGCAATGCCACATCATGTGACGCCACGTTGCTGTCTCCAGAAGCCGCCGGAGACAAGGAAAGGGAACTTACAGAGGCCTTGCGCGCGATTTCCGGCATTTAATTTAAATGCTGTGGGGAAGAGCGAGGGGCCACTGTAAGCGCCGAGCCCCTCCCCAAGAAAATGTCACACCCCTCGATTTGCGCACCCCTGCTTTAAGAGATATTCTGGGACCCTCCAACTCCTCCATCGGACCCTTCCTCATATTGACTGACCTTGCAGTGCTCTGCACTGACTTGCACTGACCTGCTATGATGCCTCTCAAAATACCATGCTAACTCATTCTGAACATACATGTGTCCTTTCTACATGTTACTCAGCTTGTATGGGCCACAGACAGCTTTCCCGGGGTCCAGGACTAGTTGCCACCGGGGACACTCACCCATGGGTCGGCGACCTTGCGAGAACCCACCCCCCCAACCTGTTTTCTCTTGCATTGCCATAGACAACAACATTTCAGCCTGCTGGCCTTTCTCAGGTAAAGTGGCTAAACCCACTAAAGCCAATAAAGAAATCCGTGTGCCCTTTTCCATCAATCATATTGTATCCATTGGACGAAATGCCGGTCTTCCCTGAGACTAAGGGGCACCGGTAAAAGTATGACTAATTGTTTTTTTTAGTGTGCAGCAAATCCCCATCATTTTTGCGTTCTCTTGCTCTGCCCCAATCTGACACAGCACCTTGCTCTCTCACCCCCCTCTTACACTCCCGCGTCACCCTTTCCTTCCCCAAAGGTTGTCATTTAATCAGATCTTACCCAAATTGTCTCCATCTCCCTTGGAAATGTTCTGTCTTTAAACTGTGCGGCTCCTCTTGATCCGGACTTTCTTAGCTGACCCCTTTAGGTTTCGGCTTCGAGGGTCTAAAAAATAAGCGACTCCGAAAAGATGTGAAATATGCCCACGGGTCCTAATGGGGCACTGAGGGGGAGACTTAAATACTAGTAAATATAATCTACTGTGCTAACAAATATAATCTATTAACTAACAAATATAACTTATTAAACTAAGAAATATAACTTATTAAACTAAGAAATATAATTTATTAAACTAAGAAATATAACTTATTAAACTAAGAAATATAATTTATTAAACTAAGAAATATAATTTATTAAACTAACAAATATATCTTATTAAACTAAGAAATATAATTTATTAAACTAAGAAATATAACTTATTAAACTAAAAAATATAACTTATTAAACTTACAAATATAATCTATTTAACTAAATAAATATCTATTAAACTAAATAAATATCTATTCAAATAAATAAATATAATCTACTTCAAAACAATACAATAAAAAGCTGGAGAAATGATACGTTAACCAAGCCACAGATGTGATGCCAATGAGCGTTGAACTCCTTGCAGATCCACCGTCAGCTGGTTGTGGCAGAAAGTGGTGACATGCAGTAGAACAGAGTGGTTGAGCTGTAACCACGGCAGTCAGGTCAGAAATCAACACAATATTTTTTGAAATTTAGAATGAGAATGTTCAGTATGTCACATTCTGGGCTCAGACTCTGAGCCCTGTCACATGTTAGCAGCTTGTGATAATAGAAAGTATCCATATACTGGGATGTGATAAGAGACATTATAGTCATTTTATACTGGGTCCCATAACCTGCTTTATATGAAGTATCATTTTACACTAGTAGAGATGTTACATTTTGAAAAAATAGCGCTTCTGGCGACAATGTTCATTTTCTCTACAAATGATAAATGAAAAAGTTGGATAAAACGTTATATGTGTGTGTGCGCGCGCAATATATATATATATATATATATATATATATATATATATATATATGAGTAAAAAGAGAAAAAATTAAACCGTATGGGAGCACTCAGGTATGCAGATTAACATATAGTATTTTATTTATTTAACACAGTGCAAAAAAGGATAAGTAAACAGTACATGATTAAAAACACTTAAAAAAGGCTAGGACCCCTGTCACGGGTACTACCCATAGACACAAGTGGGCAAAACTAGGGAATGACTCAAATTGTCAACCCTTAACATGAAAATGGATAGTGACTCAAGAAACACTTGGATAGGTCAGAATAAATCACAACGGGTTAATCGGTTCACAGGCACCTATACAAAGCTAAAGATAATACGTACTACACACCAATGAAGTGACTAGTCAAAATATAAATGACAATCTTAAACCATCATGAATCTGCTTGAGCATACAATTATGTAACCAATACCAACAGCACAAATAAATCACTTGAAGGAAAAAGGTGGCATGATGGGATGAAGTCACTAGATGTGTAGAGCAATGAAGTGTGTGAATAGCATGTATGGAAAATTGCCTGATGAACACCTATTAGATAACCTTGTGTGTGTTGTCAGTATCCATAATGAAAAAATAGAGTGTCACAGTCCAGAGATTAGTTGCACCAGTGCTGGGTAGCATAGTTACGTGAACATCTGTCAGGGGTCCTGCCTAGCACCCCCACTCCGACGCACCCCCACTCCAAGTCTAAGTCTCTGGACGAAACGCGTCGGAGTGGGGGTGCTAGGCAGGACCCCTGACAGATGTTCACGTAACTATGCTACCCAGCACTGGTGCAACTAATCTCTGGACTGTGACACTCTATTTTTTCATTATGGATACTGACAACACACACAAGGTTATCTAATAGGTGTTCATCAGGCAATTTTCCATACATGCTATTCACACACTTCATTGCTCTACACATCTAGTGACTTCATCCCATCATGCCACCTTTTTCCTTCAAGTGATTTATTTGTGCTGTTGGTATTGGTTACATAATTGTATGCTCAAGCAGATTCATGATGGTTTAAGATTGTCATTTATATTTTGACTAGTCACTTCATTGGTGTGTAGTACGTATTATCTTTAGCTTTGTATAGGTGCCTGTGAACCCATTAAGCTGTTGTGATTTATTCTGACCGATCCAAGTGTTTCTTGAGTCACTATCCATTTTCATGTTAAGGGTTGACAATTTGAGTCATTCCCTAGTTTTGCCCACTTGTGTCTATGGGTAGTACCCGTGACAGGGGTCCTAGCCTTTTTTAAGTGTTTTTAATCATGTACTGTTTACTTATCCTTTTTTGCACTGTGTCAAATAAATAAAATACTATATGTTAATCTGCATACCTGAGTGCTCCCATACGGGTTACTTTTTTCTCTTTTCACTCATACTATTTACAACCCGTGAGCACCGCCAATTCTTACTGATGTAAAGTTATTTATTGGCTTATGGTGGCATTAATATTGCAAAAGTAGATGCGAGGTTTTTTTCCCCACCTTCCCCCCTTTTTTCCCCCCGTTATTTGAACACATATATATATATATATATATATATATATATACATGTAGAGGTATCAGTACTGTGTTAGCCGAGCTTCAATAATCAAAAAATAAATAGATGATACCGTTCTGTGGCTAACGAAATGCTTTTATTTGTGCGAGCTTTCGAGATACACTGATCTCTTCTTCCGGCGATGTTACAATGAATGAAGCAAGGATAACTTAAAAACAGTGTCTCTTGGAATGTTATCTGTGCTTCTCCTTCCCCCGGTGTGGATGTGTTTTATGGCTAGAGGTGTCAAAGGGTAACTGAAAGCAAGTGAAGAAAGAGTGTGTATGTGTATCAGTGTGAATAAAAATGAATGGAGAGCCCACAGTATAAACAGTGCTCTACACAAAGTGTGTGTGGAGTGAGAGGGATATAAATGGTGTGGGTGGGTGTGGAAATGTGAGAGTTTGTAGCACAACTAAAAGTGTGTGTGGATACTATGTGGTCCCTATTGGTGTATATGGATGGAAAAATAAGGAGTATTAGTATGTGTGAGAGACAGCTGTGTGTGCATACATATAGCACAGTATGTACAGACATGGCCTTTAGCGCTCATGGGAAGAGAGTTCGCTAGTGTCAGTAATGACTCATAAAATTTCGATCTCTGTTTAGGCCACTGCTAAGTGTCCCGAACAGTTGCATAAATTTGTATTCATGCAACCGTCTCTCTTTCGGGGTTTTAAGATTACCTTTGAGTATGGCAACCCTCAGATCGTTCATCTTATGGCCAGAGTCAGAGAAATGTTCGCCAACAGGACTGTCTCTTGTTCCGCGTGTGATGCTGTGGCGATGCAGGTTCATTCTCTTGTTTAGCCCCTGTCCTGTCTCACCTATGTAGTAGCAGCCCCCTGGGCATTTCATGCACATGATGAGGTACACGACATTGCTGGAGGAACAGGTGAACCCTCCTCTGATTTTGTATTCCCGATTCTTGTGTGGTATTTGTATTGTGTCCGCTGTGTAGAGCATTGCGCAGGTTTTGCATCTTGGGTCCTGGCATGGTTTTGTCCCGCATTCAGTTGTACTGCTGAATACTTTACTCCTCACCATAATATTCTTGAGATTATGGGGTTGTCTGTATGATAATAAGGGTGCTTCAGGGAAGACCTGTTGCAGTCTTGTATCTTCCTGGAGGATGGGTTGTAGTTTCCTGGCGATCTTGCGTAGGTCTCCTAGGTGTGGGTTATATGTGACCACCAAAGGAACCCTGTCGCTTGTCTCCTTCTGTTTGTATTCAAGGAGATCACTTCTTGGTATTCTGGTGGCCATATATATATATATATATATATATATACTGTAAATATTCCTGTATATTCATTTGCATGTCTTAGACAGGTCTGCAACCCTGTATTTCACCATTATCTTTAACCTTAATAGTCGTATATATATATATATATATATATATATATATATATATATATATATATATATATATATACACATATATATATATATACATATATATATATATTTATATATATATATATATACATACACATATAGTATGTATATATATATATCATACTATATGTATATATATAGTCTGTTTTATACACACATACACGTGTGTGTGTGTGTATATGTGTGTGTGTGTATATATATATATATATTGTGACAAACGGCTTACTCCGGGGCTCCGTCGTTTGTCCGGGACTGTTTAGAACACGGTCTTTTAGGGTAGGTTAAATGATGAGGCATCACGTACTGTTCCTTTAAACAGGCTATGCCTGGTTTATTCAGTCCCAGGCACTGAGACTGCCACAGTGCATACAACAGAAAACAGATCAAAACAAAAGCTGCTCACCTGAGCGATAACTTAACTTAGATATCCCTGACTCAGGGTTGGAAGTGGCTTTTCCACTTCCAACATCAAAACACGGTACTTTTGCAGTCTTACACAAATGAACAGAAAGATTGAACCTGTTTGGGGAAGAGGCTTCTCCCCTCTGTAGTTCAGCAGCCTTCCAGCCTCCTGGCTCTTGTGGGGAGCCCAGAGCAAACAGGAAATCAGTCTTTCATACCTGATTCCTAATTAGCATGACAGGTGACAGAAATCAGGCAGCAGACAAACTCTGGTCTGGATCTCTCATCCCTCAGTTCCAGCGCTTGCCAAACTGTGGGATGGAGTGTATGTATTATAAGGCTGCACTCCCAGGCCAAACAGGATAGAAACTGTCTAGTATCCTGGGAGCCCTATATACGGAATTTATTACCATCCCCTGGTTTCTGTCACATATCCTCCCCCCCAGCTCAGACCTCGAGGGATGAGCGACCATGGATATTAGGGAGTGCATCCTTGACAACCCGTCAGCATTGCCATGTTTGTGCCCTGACCTGTGTTCCACAGAAAATTTAAAGGGTTGTAGGCTTAGGAACCACCTGGTCACTCTAGCATTCTTTTCCCTGTTTTGACACATCCAGGTAAGGGGTGCATGATCTGTGACCAACCGGAATTTTCTCCCCAACAGGTAGTATTTGAGCGTCTCTACAGCCCACTTTATTGCGAGACACTCTTTCTCTACTATGGAGTAATTTTTCTCCTGGGGATTTAGTTTCCTACTTAAATAAAGGATGGGGTGCTCCTCACCTTGAGACTCCTGGGAGAGTACCGCCCCCAGCCCTACCTCAGATGCGTCGGTTTGGACTACGAACTCTTTGGAGAAGTCAGGTGTGACCAACACTGGTTGGGCACAGAGAGCTTCTTTCAGGCTTCTAAAGGCCTGTTCGGTTTCGGGGGACCACTTTACCATTAGCGGTCCTCTTGCTTTTGTGAGGTCAGTTAGTGGGGTTGCCTTAGTTGCAAAATTGGGAATAAACCTTCTATAGTACCCAATTAACCCCAAAAAGGTCCTTACTTGTTTTTTTGTAACTGGCCTTGGCCAATTTTGTATCGCCTCCACTTTGAGTGTTTGGGGTTTGAGTAAACCTCTGCCAATAGAATATCCCAGATACTTGGCCTCCTCCAGACCAATAGTGCATTTAGCGGGGTTAGCAGTTAGTCCAGCAGACCGGACTGCGTCAAGCACAGCTTGGACCTTTGGAAGGTGGGATTGCCAATCTTCACTATGGATTACCACATCATCCAGGTAGGCGGCAGCATACCGAGCATGTGGTTTTAAAATTTTATCCATCATTCTTTGGAATGTGGCGGGAGCTCCATGTAAGCCAAAAGGCAACACCTTATACTGAAAGAGGCCGTCTGGGGTTGAGAAGGCTGTCTTTTCTTTTGCCCTTTCTGTGAGGGGAACCTGCCAGTACCCTTTTGTTAGGTCTAGGGTTGTGAGATATCGGGCTTTGCCCAGTCTCTCTACAAGTTCATCTACCCTGGGCATAGGATAAGTATCAAATTTTGACACCGCGTTTAGTTTCCGGTAGTCATTACAAAACCTTGTTGTACCATCTGGCTTTGGGACTAAGACTATAGGGCTGTTCCACCCACTTTGGGATTCCTCAATTACACCTAGTTTTAGCATTTTTTTAACCTCTAAACTTATAGCCTTTCTTTTGGCCTCTGGGATTCGGTACGGTTTAAGGTTAACTCGGACCCCCGGTTCAGAGACTAGGTCATGTTCAATTACGCTAGTTCTACCTGGCCGTATAGAGAAGATTTCTTTGTTTCTTTTCACTAAATTCTGAACCTCTCGTTTCTGATGAACAGACAGGGTTTCAGCTATGCTAACCTCTGGGTCAGTTTCTTGATTCTCTGACGGATCTGGGGGTACTAGGGTTAACAAGACTTCTCTATCTTTCCAGGGCTTGAGTAGGTTTATATGGTAAATTTGCTCAGGTTTCCTCCTACCTGGCTGTCTTACCTTATAATTTACTTCTCCCACTCTTTCCAAGACCTCATATGGCCCATGCCATTTAGCAAGGAATTTACTCTCCACGGTGGGAACCAGAACTAGTACCCTATCACCTGGAGAAAAAATTCTGACCCTAGCACCCTTATTATATGTATTCCTCTGTGCTTCTTGAGCTTTCTCCATGTGTTCCCTCACTATGGGTAGGACTGCAGCAATGCGGTCCTGCATCTGGGCAACATGCTCTATTACACTTCTGTAAGGGGTAACCTCGTGTTCCCAAGTCTCTTTGGCTATATCCAGTAAGCCCCTTGGGTGTCGGCCATACAATAGTTCAAACGGGGAGAAGCCTGTGGATGATTGGGGAACTTCCCTAATGGCAAATAACAGGTACGGTAACAAACAATCCCAGTTTTTCCCATCTTTATCAACCGCCCGCCGTAACATGCTCTTTAAGGTTTTATTGAACCTTTCCACTAAACCATCTGTTTGTGGATGATAGACTGAGGTTCTGAGATGCTTGATTTTTAGGAGTTTACATAGCTCTTTCGTTACTTGGGACATAAATGGTGTTCCCTGGTCAGATAGAATCTCTTTAGGAATCCCGACCCGGGAAAACAGAACTACTAACTCTTTTGCTATGTTTTTAGCTGAGGTGCTACGTAGGGGAACTGCCTCCGGATATCGGGTGGCATAATCTAATATTACCAATATATGCTGATGTCCCCTAGCAGACTTTATTAGGGGTCCTACTAGATCCATAGCAATCCGGTCAAATGGTACCTCTATTATGGGAAGGGGTACCAATGGGCTGCGGTACGCCTTGAACGGGGCGGTGATCTGACATTCTGGGCATGAGGAACAATAATTCGTAATTTCTGCCAGAACCCCAGGCCAATAGAAGCTTCGGAGAACCTTTTCTTTTGTCTTTTCCACCCCTAGGTGTCCCCCCAATGGATGACTATGTGCGAGGTGTAATACTACGTTACGGAATGTCCGTGATACCAACAATTGTTTAGTTGTAACTGATTTCCTTTTATCAACCCGATATACTAGGTCGTTCTCTACCTCGAAGTAGGGGTAAGCAAGTGACCTATCTGGTTGGCCAGGAGTACTATTCTGGTCCCGTATATTTACCCTTGCTACCGCTAATGTGGGGTCCTCCCACTGGGCCTTCTTAAAACTCCCAGGACTGACCTCTAGGTCAGCGAGGGTCTTATCCGGTTCTGGGGTGGTAAGTGTCTGCTCAACATCTTGATTTGGGGTATTCCCTACCAAAGTAGTGATGGGGAAGGGAATTTTACAGCACTCCTCCTTTTCCCCCTTCTTATTTGGGCCCTCGTCAACCTCCATTTCTGAAAAAGGGAAAGGATTTGTTTCTTCTAATACTTCGTTATGGTCCGCTATTGAACTCTGGGCGCTATTCTGAGCGGGGGACCACATTTTTAGAAAATGGGGAAAGTCAGTCCCTATTAACACATCATGTGCCAGTTTGGGTACAATACCCACCTTGAAATCTAAAGAACCAAACTCTGTTTCAAAAAAAACATCAACAGTGGAATATTCATGATTATCCCCATGTATACAACAAATTGCCACTCTTTGTGAACTGTTTCCCTGTTTCTTCTTAATGGGCAAGAGGTATTCGGACACTAGTGTGACCATGCTCCCAGAGTCAAGAAGTGCCCGAACCCTCTTACCATTAACCTTTACAAATGCCCACAGATGGTTATTCAAGGGGTCCTCTGGGCTAGGGCCCATACATTGGGACAACAGCGAATAAGGTTCCACGCTGTTGCATTGCATGGGCTCATCATTTAGTGGGCAGATTTTTGCTGTGTGGCCCCTCTCATGACAATTTACACATTTAGGTACATAGTCTGTGTCCCACTTAGAGCCTTTTCCCGGCTCCCCATGTTGGCTATTGCCCTTAGTGTGCGAACCACTGTTGCTGGTGCTGCGTGAAGGTGGTCGCCGCTCTTCAGCGCCCCTTAACCCCGGTACCCTTTTACCGTCTCTGGAAGAGTCCTGGAACCTCGGGTAGTGGGGTTGCTCCACGACTGTGGGTTGCGGGTGCTCTTCTGCTGCATTGTACCTTTCTACGAGGGCCACAAGCTCATCCGCATTGTGGGGGTCACTCCGACTGACCCAACGGCGTAAGGCAGAGGGAAGTTTCCTCAAGAACTGGTCAATGACCAACCGTTCCACGATGTGGCTGGCTGAGTTGATCTCGGGTTGTAGCCACTTCCGGGCGAGGTGGATGAGGTCATACATCTGGCTTCGGGTGGCTTTATCCATCGTGAAGGACCATGCGTGAAACCTTTGGGCGCGAACAGCCGTGGTTACGCCGAGGCGGGCGAGGATCTCGAACTTCAATTTTGCATAGACGTTAGCTTCGGCTGGCTCTAGATCAAAGTAAGCCTTCTGGGGTTCGCCGCTTAGGAAGGGTGCGATTAGACCAGCCCACTCAGCTTCTGGCCATCCCTCTCTCTGCGCCGTGCGTTCAAACGTGAGAAGATAGGCTTCCACATCATCCGAGGGTCCCATCTTCTGAAGGTAGTGGCTTGCCCTGGTCATTTTCGGAACTGGGGCTTCCGCTGCCAGTGGAAGGTTACTGATAGTCCCCCTCAGGATCTCGAGTTCCTGCTGTAAGCCCTGAGCGAACCGCTGTTGCTCCTCTCTCAGCAAGCGGTTTGTCTCTTGTTGGTTTGCATTCGCGTTTTGCAGGGCTTCATTCGTCTGTTGCTGGTTTGCATTCGCCTGTTGCTGGTTGGCATTCGCCTGTTGCTGGTTGGCATTCGCCTGTTGCTGGTTGGCATTAATCTCTTGCTGGGCTATTAGCAGCTGTTGCTGGGCTGCATTCGTCTGCTGCTGGTTTGCATTAGTTTCTTGCTGGGCTATTAACAGCTGTTGCTGGGTTTCATTCACGTCTTTCTGGGCAGCGACATTGCGTACCAGCGCACCCACCACGTCTTCCATCTTCTTTGCAGAGGATGAAAAAACTTTTTTTTTTTTTTTTTTCAAAGTTCTTCAACCCGCAGACCCCCTAGTGCTCTGCCCGCATTCTCCACCATATGTGACAAACGGCTTACTCCGGGGCTCCGTCGTTTGTCCGGGACTGTTTAGAACACGGTCTTTTAGGGTAGGTTAAATGATGAGGCGTCACGTACTGTTCCTTTAAACAGGCTATGCCTGGTTTATTCAGTCCCAGGCACTGAGACTGCCACAGTGCATACAACAGAAAACAGATCAAAACAAAAGCTGCTCACCTGAGCGATAACTTAACTTAGATATCCCTGACTCAGGGTTGGAAGTGGCTTTTCCACTTCCAACATCAAAACACGGTACTTTTGCAGTCTTACACAAATGAACAGAAAGATTGAACCTGTTTGGGGAAGAGGCTTCTCCCCTCTGTAGTTCAGCAGCCTTCCAGCCTCCTGGCTCTTGTGGGGAGCCCAGAGCAAACAGGAAATCAGTCTTTCATACCTGATTCCTAATTAGCATGACAGGTGACAGAAATCAGGCAGCAGACAAACTCTGGTCTGGATCTCTCATCCCTCAGTTCCAGCGCTTGCCAAACTGTGGGATGGAGTGTATGTATTATAAGGCTGCACTCCCAGGCCAAACAGGATAGAAACTGTCTAGTATCCTGGGAGCCCTATATACGGAATTTATTACCATCCCCTGGTTTCTGTCACAATATATATATATATATATATATATATATATATATATATGGTATAACCCAGAGGTGCGCAAAGTGGGGGGGGGGGGGAGAATTTTCGGGGGGGGGGGGTTGGCGCGGGCGGTTGCAGAGGCCCCGCGCACTTCCTCGAGGCATTAAAATTAAATGCCGGGGGATCACGTGAGGCCTCTGCAATGCTATTACTTACCTTGACTCTGCCGGCGTCACTCGTGTCCATGGCAACGCGGTGTTAAATTACGCCGCGGGGTCATGTGACGTCACCCTCGTCAAATGCCGCTGCAGGTCACGTAACGCCGCATCAAGGTAAGGGGGGGGGGGCGCGAGCACCAACAGAGGGAAGGCAGGGGGGCGAGCTGCAAAAGTTTGTGCTCCCCTGGTATAACCAATAAATAATATAGCTGATATAGCAATCTGGTTGTCGCTAGAGAGAGATTATAATGGCAGTGAGAAATAGTGGCCAGAATTAATAACAGTGCAATTACTAAAAAGTAGCTGTAATAAAATAATAATAAACACTATGCCTAAACACAATAAAAGTCCAGAAAACTAGCTCTAATAGCTATGTTATAACTCAATCATAAAAGGATCCAATTCGGGCGTCCTCTGGAGCCCTGGCAGCTCTCTTCGGGGAAACAACCACCTCCTCGATAGATATCTAAACAAAACAAAAAGAAGAGAAAGCGCCCGCTCCATGTGTAAATTTGGTTTAACAATTTCATTTCCTGGACAAGATAAAAATAACAAACTCACAAACGCCCGTTTGGTAAAAGCATTGTATGAGACAAGCTCGGGCTCCGTGGTAATCCGGTGGTCAATCCGCAGCTCCAGACTTTGGACGATGACCGGGAAACTCGATAGGCTGCGCCCCTCGCAGTGTGGTCCTCCGGCAATCTGTAGTATGCAGTTGTGATTCCACTCTGTAATTCCGGTGTCTCGTCTTGGCTGCGTACCAACTTCCCTTCCGGCGTCAAGACGGATAGTGTGGCAATAACGAGAAGAAAGTACCTACGCGTTTCTTCAGCACACGGCCGATTTCATCAGGGGATAATGCTACAACTCACTCGTAATGGTTTTATAGTCCTACAGTCCAATTGGTAATGGCATAATAGATCACATGTGTTACTGATTTTAGATAATACAGTAATAGATTCTTGTATGACACACACACACACATATATATATATATATACACACATACGTATGTGTATATATATATATATATATATACACACACATACATATATATATATACACACACACACATACATACATACATATAAAACGGTCTTCTTCGGAGAGAAGATATATATATGTATATATATGTGTGTGTATATGTGTATATATATATTTACACACACATATACACACACATAATGTTATAGGTTAGCGGTGCGTGAACTGGGGGGCGGGAGATTTGTCTGGGGGGGCGCGGGGGCGGGTGCAGAGGTCCCGCGCTCCTCCCCAAGGCATTTAAATGAAATGCCGGGCATCACGTGAGGCCTCTGCAACAGTAACACTGACCGGGATTCAGACACGTCTCCATGGCAACGCGGCATCAAATGACACCGCGGGGTCATGTGACATCACTCGACCCCGGAGTGTGCTGGCAGGTAGGAGAGGGGGCGCAAGACCGGGGGAGGCCAGGCAGGGGGACGCAGCTTCAGAAGTTTGCGCTCCCCTGTTATAGATTACCATGCCAACAAATTGTAATAGTGCTACAGGGATCAATAAATATTACATTTAATACTTAATTATTGTGATGTTTCTAATCTACTGTGTGTTACAAATAACATTAATATCTTACAACTGAATACATTGCAATAATGTGATACCTATTTATTTGTGATTTAAAGTGTGTTACATAGTGATAAATTATCTAATAAATAAATCTTAAACTAATCCCACACAGTGACTACTTAATTCTGTGAATAAATGTGTTTTTAATGTCATTACTATGAAGGAGATGAAGATATAGTGTATATATAAATTCCTACCTGCAAACGCCGTCTCAGCCTGTCAGAATACGCGCAGAGTGACCTGTCGTGACACGTCAGGTCACTCTGTAACCGAACCCGGATCTGTGACGCATATGTACTGAGGTGGGGTTGGATCCCCCACGGTTATTTCTTGTTTTATTAATAAATAATTTACTATATTTTAATCTCTGGTGCGCATTGTGTGCATTTTTCTTCTTGTCTGCACAGTGCTTCAGATGCTGCATCTGAAAAAATGCCGGTGGATCGGGATGTGAGGTAGGGAAGTGACGTCCGCGCCGGAACGTTATTGCCACGCCTCCAAATATTCATTGCCACGCCCCCAATCGCACCCGCTGCATACCCTGCAAAGCCATAAAAAGCTCAGACTTCAGCAAGTGTATTGCAGCGTGTGTGCCTTCCCTCCGTCTGAAATACTATAGACGCAGCCTTATCAACGCTTACTAAATAGGCCCGTGTCTCTCTCTCTCTCTCTCTGTGTCTCTGTCTCTCTCTGTTTGTCTCTGTCTCTCTCTGTGTGTCTCTCTCTCTCTCTCTCTCTCTCTGTATCTCTGTCTCTCTCTGTGTCTCTGTGTGTGTCTCTGTGTCTCTGTCTCTCAAATCAAATCAGCTTTATTGGCATGACAAAAGAACATTTCAGTATTGCCAAAGCGTGAGTTATAGGGGGTGTGGGACAATGATTACACGAATACTAGGGGGTACGGTATAATGGTTATACAGTACATTACTTTTGTCTCTCTCTCTCTCTCTGTGTCTCTCTCTCCCTATGTCCCTCTCTCTGTCTCTCTCTCATTCTCTGTCTCTCTCTCATTCTCTGTCTCTCTCTCATTCTCTGTCTCTCTCTCTCATCCCTGTATGATAGGTATGTTCCAACTCTATTTTTTGCTCTTCTTTTCCGTTTGAGAGGAGGGAGTCCCTCACCTCTTCAGCCACACACCAGGAACGCTGGATTGCTTTCAGACGCTCGGAGAGGCGGATACAGTCGTGGATTGCAGGCACTGATTTATCTGGTAAGTACCGCAAACATGCTTGAACAAGGGCCGTAGACATTTTATTTGATGGTTTAGATTATCATTGTCTGTGGTTATTAGTTATTGGTATTAGAGTTTTTTGATGTTGTTACGAATCAAATACATTTTGAAGTAGTAATCCCCTCCGAACTGGGCATTCCTGGCCAATAATGCCCTGGCTGTAAGAGTTGAAGGGCCCAAGCAAAGCCCCCACCTCTATACACACTAACACTGCAGGGGCATCAGAGTGTCTTGTTGTCATGGCAACGGGGGGTGTCACGTGATGTCATTTGTTTAATAAATTATTTTTTAAGGTGTCCTGGTTTTTCATTTTCGAAATCTGGTCACCCTATGTATTTATGCTGCATTCAGTGTTGTAATGTGCTGTAATTGGGTTACATGGCGTACATAGTGTATATACCGCATTCAGGGTAAGTGCTGTATGTGGATTATAAAGTGTATATATGCTGCATTCAGGGTTATAAAGTCGTTTATAGAGTATATACTGCATTCACGGTTACGTGCGGCATGTGGAGTATAAGGTGTATATATGCTGCATTCAGTGTTATAATGTGCTTTAAGTGGGTTACATGGCGGGTATAGTGGATATACTGCATTCAAGGTTACGCGCCGTATTGGATTATAACGGGTATATATGCTACAGTCAGTGTTATAATGTGCGGTATTTGGGTTACAGGGGTGTATACGGTACCGCAGTGGTGGTGGCGTGCTGTATTTGGATTATATGGTATACACTGCAATCATGGTTACGTGCTGGGTTCTGAATATAATGTTTATAGACCACATGCGCGGTTACATGACGGGTTTGGATTATATGGTGTATATGCTGCATGCTTGGCTTCGGGCCATTGCGTGGAGCATATGGTGTGTGTATATACTGCCTTTGGGGGTCATGTGCTGTATTGGTCCAGCGTTACATGCTACATTCAGGACGACGTGGGGTATACGGTGCGTTATGCTGCAGGCAGAGGTATAACGCGTGTAGGGGTTAATCTCACTTCCTGTTCAGCGCAGGCCATGGTAGGGCATGGGTAATCCCTCTTCCTGTTCAGCACTTGGCTCCCTCTATCGTATGGGTAATCCCTCTTCCTGTTCAGCACTTGGCTCCCTCTATCATATGGGTAATCCCTCTTCCTGTTCAGCACTTGGCTCCCGCTATTGTATGGGTAATCCCAGTTCCTGTTTAATATACGGCCCTGCGGTTGTATGGGTAATCCCAGTTCCTGTTTAACACACGGCCCTGCTATTGTATGGGTAACCCCACTTCCTGTTCAGCACATGGCCCTGCTATGGACGGGTAACCCCCCACTCCCTGTTCAGCACAGGGCCGCATGCCTCTGGTTTGGTGTGGGTAATCCCACTTCCTGTTCAGCGCATGGCCAGGGATGGTGCGGGTAATCCCACTCCCTGACTGGGCACGATCAGGAAAATATGCTGGTATAGCAAATATGCATGCGGGAAGGGGGTAAAGGGGCGGTTGCAAATAGCAGGCCTAACGCCCCTTCTTCGGTTAGCAGAAGGTCCCATGTATCGATGATAACATATCAATTCATGTTTCTTTCAGTCAGTTTCGGTACCTCGTGCGAGTAGCAATTCAGTTTTCATCCGGATCGGATCCGCCTCCGTCGACCCTCGATACTTCCCATACTCACAGAAAAACCCAGTAGACGGAACACATAGTTAAATCACGCAAATTGAAATCACACTCCCGCGACACTTAGCGCATCAATCAGAATGTACTTCGTAGACAAAATCATACAACTGCAGGCTGACGCGCGAAGCAAGGAAGAAGGCTGGTTCCAGAGGCAGCTGTTGATGCTCATGCACCGGCAGAGTCACCAGCAGTAGTGACACCAGCGATAAGCGCAGCGCCAGTTCTAGCAACGCTAATCGCATCAGCAGCGACGATAGCTCCAGCTATAGCGACAGTCGTAGCGCCAGCATTGGGGGCGGCGCCAGCGGTAGCGACACCTGTAGTTCCAGCAGCGGCAGTGGCCGCTGTTCCCGCCCGCAGGCGGTTAACAACACACCTCTAGGGGCTGGTGGGCAGGCCGGGCAAGTGGAATCACCATCCTCCACGCTCCCCCTCCCTCAGGCGGCACCCGCCTCAGAGGAGCTAGCCAAGGATAAGAGGATGCCCGATGCGGCATATAAGGTCTCTTATACATCCAGACCTAGCTCAGTGGGCTTGCACTTGCTGAAAGAGGTGAAGGACAAGATATGGGCCGGGGAGTACGTAGATATATTATCTCTGCTACCAGGCTACAGGGAGGCGTTGGCCGCGTCCTCAAAGACGGGGGAAGCGAAGAAGGTGGATGTGGAAAAGAGGCTTTTCCCACACACCTTTCGCAATTGGTCGAAGGCATTTGTTATCCTGGCTGGAGTAATTGGGGAGAAGGCTCCCCAGGCGTGCGCATCGCTCTTTACGTATCACGACATGATCGAGGAAGCACACCACACTTACGGGGGAACGGGTTGGTGGACATATGACCGGTGCTTTAGGCAATCAATGAAGGCCCAAGAGGTGGTGATACCATGGAACGTCAAGGATGTCAACCTGTATCTGCAGTTTGTGTCTGGGGGCGGGGCAGATTCCTTTCGAGGGTGCGGCACCGGAGGTAGGGGGGCATGGCGGAATAACGTACCAGGGACTAGCCAGTCGCTGCACACCAACTCGGGCGTCTGTTGGCCGTTTAACCAGTCCAACTGCACGTACGACAACTGCCGTTTCCAACACATCTGCTCCTTTTGCGGCGGCCGCCACGCCCAGGCAAAGTGTTTTAAGAAGGGCGGTCGCAGGGGGAGGGGCGCAGGGCGGACGTTTGGACGCGAGGGCAGCGACACCAATAATCGTCGCCAATTTGGCACCGTGGCTAGCAAGGTATCCCAATAGGGAAGCGGCCCAGCTACTCCTAGCTGGGTTTAAGGAGGGGTTTAGGATCCCGTTTGAATATCAAGCGGGATCTGAGTTTAGTCGAAACTTGAAATCGGTCAGGACACACGGTGACGTAGCTAGGGAAAAGGTCTGGAAGGAAGTCCAATTGGGAAGGATGGCTGGCCCCTTCGAGTCCCCTCCCTTGCCTAATCTCAGGATTTCCCCATTGGGAGTGGTCCCCAAAAAAAGAGGCTGGGGAGTATAGGTTGATACAACACCTATCCTACCCCGAGGGGTCGTCGGTAAACGACGGCATTGACAGGGAGTTGTGTTCGGTGTCTTACGCGAACTTCGATCAGGCCGCAGCGCTGGTGGAAAGGATGGGAGAAGGGGCTCTAATGTCAAAAGCTGACATCAAATCGGCCTTCAGACACTTGCCAGTCCACCCCGAGTGCTTTCATTTGCTAGGCTGCATGCTCGAAGGTCAGTACTACATAGACTTATGCTTACCAATGGGAGGGGCGCTTTCTTGTTTTTATTTCGAGACATTTAGCACCTTCCTAGAATGGGTGGCCCGGAAGAGGGTGCAGGCAGCGGGGGTCATGCACTACTTGGACGACTTCCTTTTTGTTGGCCCCAGGGGTTCGGACTTATGCGCTAGGTGGCTGTTCGAATTTTCAGCCCTGGCGCGTGAATTCGGCGTTCCTTTGACCGACGAGAAGACGGTGCGGCCAACAACCACTCTTACCTTTTTGGGCATAGAAATCGACTCTGAGGCGATGGAGTACAGGCTCCCTCCGGAGAAGCTGGTCGCCCTAAGCAGGCTTCTCCGCGAATTCATAGCTCTCAAGAAAACATCATTGAGGCACTTCCAGGCGCTGCTAGGCCACTTCGTATTTGCTGCGCGCGTAATGCCGGCTGGGAGGGTTTTCGCCAGGCGCCTCTCCGCAGCAACGGTCGGGGTGAGACGACCCAACCACTTCATCCGCCTCACCGCCGAAATCCGAAAGGACTTGACGGTGTGGCTGCGTTTTTTAAAGGATTATAACGGCAGAACCTTGTGGCGAGGTCCCCCATCCAACAACACAGAGTTGCAGTTGTTTACAGACGCCTCAGGGTCAGTCGGTTTTGGGGCCTACTTCGGTGGGGCATGGTGCGCGGAGCGGTGGCCTCCCCACTGGCGGGGGACGCCGCTCATTAAGAACTTGGCGTTCTTGGAACTATTTCCCTTGCTCGTCGCAGTGCGCCTGTGGGGTCACTTATTCGCAAATAAGCAAGTAATTTTTTGGACAGACAACATGGGTGTAGTGGAAGCCGTGAACAATTTCGGCTCACGCTCCCCGCCGGTGCTGTCCCTTCTGCGCTGTTTCGTACTGGCATGCTTGCAATTGAACATAGCGTTCAAGGCTCGACATGTCCCGGAGGTGGCGAATAACATTGCTGATGCCTTATCCCGGTTACAGATGGCGCTGTTTCGGAGACTGGCCCCCGGGGCAGACCTAATCGGCAGTCCATGCCCTGCAGACCTTTGGGTGCTGGCGACGACCCAGTGACCTCGTTGGTACGATCATCGCTGGCTCCGGGTACGTGGCGGGCCTATTCGGCAGCGTGGCGCGATTATCTAAGTCTGGCAGGGGAATTGGGTCTCGACGTATTGGGATTCGGGACCTTGCTATCATTTGTCCTAAACTTAAGGGCAAGGGGTTTAGCGGGAGGATCCATAGGGAAAAAAGTGACAGGGGTCTCCTTCTTTTTGCAGCTAGAGGGCAAGGGGGACCCAACGAAGGCATTTATCATCAAAAGGGTCCTAGCGGGGTTAACAAAGGGGACGGCGACAAATGACAGCAGACGGCCAGTGACACCAGCGATATTAGAAGGTTTAATGCAGGCCACAGACAGAGTGTGCCTATCGGGGTTCGAGGCGAAACTTTTCCGGCTGACGTTTGCATTGGCTTTCTTCGCAGCACTGCGAGCTGGGGAGTTGGTGTGCGCGTCGCGCAAGGGCGAGGGAGGGATGCAGTTTGAGGACATAGTCTTAGGGGAAGGATGGGTCAAACTACACGTGAAAAGGTCAAAAACAGACCAGCGGGGGAGGGGAGCGTGGATATCTTTGCTAGGGCTACCAGGGACTAAATTTTGCCCAGTGAGCACGCTCAGGGAATACTTGGCATGCAGGCCAGACGGTCAGGGTCCCCTGCTCCTTCACGCAGACGGGGTACCGTTATCTAGATTCCAGTACATGCGGGTTTTCCGCATGTGCCTAAGACACCAGGGCCTCGAAGAGGCACAATACGGGACACATTCGTTCCGGATTGGGGCGGCAACGGAGGCATCACGCGCGGGGCTGTCAGTAGCTGCGATACAAAAGATAGGGCGATGGAAGTCTAACAGATACCGGTCCTATATCAGGCCCGCATTATCTGGGATTTAGCGTGCTTGGATAAACCCCCTCATCCTCTTTATACCTTCACAGACGCCGCACCCACTTGGATAATCGGAGACTCGCTTATACACTGGGCAGAGAAGCGGGCTGTCAAACGCCCATGCGGGGCTAACCTCGGGTTGCGAACGGAGGAGGCAAATGTGGTATGGGGGGGAGGTTGGGGGCTGCGGTGGGCTCAGTTGCTCCCGCGGCTAATGGTGATGGGCAGGGATAGGAGGGCGCCGCAGATCTTGCTCCTCCACGTCGGGGGCAACGACCTGGCCACTCGACGCTACTTCAAGCTGGTTAATTCAATAAAACACGACCTGGCCCTCATACTCACCAGTTGGCCAGAAGTACAGATCGTTTGGTCGGACATATTGTGCAGGAGAGTGTGGAGGGGCCATCGACCGACCGCGGGTCAAACTGAACAAGATGGTGGGGAAGTTTGTGATGCAGTGTGGGGGATGGCAGATCACCCATCACGAGTTTGACTACAAGTCAACCGGCCTGTTCCGGGCCGACGGCACACACTTATCCGAGATAGGGGCGGACTTGTTCAATAACGATTTGCAGGAGGGGCTGGAGAGGGTCCTTGCGGGGTTGGCGGCACGGTCTAATTTAAGGAGGTTTAAATAGAGCCGTGAGTGGCGGCAGTTCGGGGGTAAGTGCTTGTCCTTGCCAGATGGGCTCGGGCGGGCGTCGCCCGGGGGTAGGAGCGATTGGGCGGGGTCAAGCTAACGTGACACCCGGGAACCCACTCGCGACAACGGCCGGCTCTTTAGGGGTCGGCCGGGTACGGGGGCAGCAGGCCAAGGCCTGGCTGACCCTCTGACCCCACTCTGGCTTGGACTAGCGCTTACTCCAGTATTATGATTGTTAATAAACAAAGCCGCGGCCTTTTATACCTCCAAACTGAGTCTGTCATTACTTGTCTGTTATATGTGGGTACCATTTCCAAGTGGGAGGGGGTCCCTCGCAGCCTCCCTGGTCAAGCAATCCCTCCAGCCAATTAGGCGAGGGAAGCCCATGACAAGGGGGCAAGCCCCCCTCCCCCCTCACCTCGCTGGGATCTCTGGGCCGCCGTCGCGGCCCCCCCCTGGGGGGGGGGGGGGGACAGGCCTAGGGCAGTACAAAAGAGGCAGCCGGGAGCTGAATCTTCCATTCTGCTCCCGGTCTGCTGCGAAGTTCCCACCCACCCACCCCATTAGCAAGACAGTCGGGGGCAGACGCTTGCACCCGGCCACTCCGTGGAGTATTTTCAATTCCCTTGGTGATAAGCTGTCTGTACTACCTGTAAGCTGTAACATGTACCATCATATTTTACAGGGCAGTGTCCGAAGACCTCCCGAGAAACAAAGGACTGAAGTTCCTTCAGGAGGCTCCAGTTGGTCATTTTGCCACTGTCGCGGCGGCAGTTCGGGGGTAAGTGCTTGTCCTTGCCAGATGGGCTCGGGGCGGGCGTCGCCCGGGGGTAGGAGCGATTGGGCGGGGTCAAGCTAACGTGACACCCGGGAACCCACTCGCGACAACGGCCGGCTCTTTAGGGGTCGGCCGGGTACGGGGGCAGAAGGCCAAGGCCTGGCTGACCCCCTGACCCCACTCTGGCTTGGACTAGCGCTTACTCCAGTATTATGATTGTTAATAAACAAAGCCGCGGCCTTTTATACCTCCAAACTGAGTCTGTCATTACTCGTCTGTTATATGTGGGTACCGGTTCGGAGGGGGAGGGGGTCCCTCGCAGCCTCCCTGGTCATGCAGGAGACAGAAAGGTAGATAGAGACACAGACAGAGAGCTACCAGAGAAGGTGTTACATGGGTGAGTGCTGAGTTATTACTGTGACTTTCTGATGCTAACATGACATTAGGTTCTGGGCTCTGCGTCCCACACATGATGAACACCATGACTGTATAAAACTGAGGGGTACATATATGTATATATATATAGCAACTGTAAATATTACTGTATGTTCATTTGCATGTCTTAGACAGGTCTGCAACCCTGTCTTTCCCCATTGTCACCCAGCATACAGCGCTTCCACTGCAGCAAGGGATTCTGGGAAATGACATGCAAATGAGCACTCAGTGCCACCTTTTGTCTCAAGCTCGTATTACACAAGCCAATCCTCAAGCCAATGCACACTGTTTTAAACACAGCTTTTAGACAGAGGCTGGGATGAGATGCAAAGCCATTAAACCCACTCACAGACATTTTTTTTTTTTTTTTTACGGTTCACATATTAACAACCATTTAGTATCATTTTACAGAAAATAATAAACCGAAAACATCACTATACAATCCTTATATTGCCAAGACAAAAACCAACCCAAAGGCACAAAACCATTCTAAAAAGCCAAACAAAACAACACATTCCAAGGCATCATCTGTGCATCTACTACCAAACACACTCAATGCAAAAAAATATGGTTACTTCCCATTTCTACACGCGACTTTTCGTACTTTCCACAGGACATTTAACATTGCATCTAATTACTTCACGTGTCCCAGCAATTTCTCTAACGCCTCACGGATATGATACGTACTACATTGTATTCCTAATTTTCTTACTTCCTCTTTAGACACCTCTGCTTTTGGGAACTGTACTTTCAGCCATTCCGTTTTTGAAACATTTAACCCTAAGTCACCTGCCTCTTTATTTATATTATTTATCACCTCTTTTACATGCCACTCCCTCGCCTTCCTTTCTCTCTCGCTTTCATAACTTACTTTTGTTCTTCCACTAAGGCCTGCCTTTTCTCCTTTTCCACCTTTACTTTCCCTAATCTCTCCCCCTTCACCCCCACTCTGTTGGCCTGCCTTTCCATCACTTTCATTCCCACTTACTGCACTTACACTTCTCTGTATTTTAGTTCCCTCCACGCTTATCTGGCTTTGTGAGGACGAGCTATTGCCCTCACTTCTCTCCTTCTCTCTCACCTCTCCCCTAGCCTCTTTTATTTTAACCCACTGTACATGCTCCTTTTTTAATTCTTCATACTGCTCTTTTGTCAGCTGTTTTCTTTGGTACATCAGTTTTTCTAATCTTTCTATTATCTGTTCCTCACTACTCCCCCCATGCTGCTTCCGAAAAATACCAACCCAAAACAGAACATCTCCCACTGCGTCTTCAAAATGTTCCATCTTCACTTTTAGGGTTACTTTCCCTGATACTTTTACAACTTTACCCTCTACACCTTCCTCTCTAGGCTCCCCTTTACTCTGGCTATCCTTATCTTCCTTTGTTTCTATCCCTTGCAGATTTTTACGCTTTTGAGCTTTTTTCCCTCCTATTTCCATTTCCTCCTCCAAGACATCTTGGGGACCTTCCCTCCCCCTCTGTGCATCTTGAAACTCCATACTTTCCGCCCAGCTAGGTTCCACCACACTCAATGACCGTATTTCCCCCTCCCCCGCATCTTTCTGATGCACTGTTCCCGTCTCCTCCCCTCCCCCCACCTCCAGTTTCTGGGCCAAGGAGTCCAGGAAGAAATCTTCCTCTTTTTTCTCCACGATATCACTTATAGAACCCGCCAAACCCTCTATTGGGCCACTTTCTACCCTTTCTTCTCTTCTTAAATCCTCCTCATACATTGCTGTTATAGCCGGATCAAGCCCTCCCTCTTGGGAACTCTCCATCTCAAAAATTCCCTGACCCTCAACTGTCTCTTCCTCTTCTTCTAGCACACTGTCCCCTTTAGCTGTCTGGGCATATGTCCTTTTAGTGCACTGCCGTGCCAAGTGTCCTTCCTCTCCGCAAAGATGGCATCTCTTAGGGACACCACAGTTGGCTGCAGTATGTCCCTCTTCCCCGCAATTACGGCACACAATTCCCGTTTTCGTGCAACCCTCCTTTGTATGTCCATAAGTGTGGCAATGCCTGCAATATAGAGGCTGTCCCGGGTAAAACAAAAATCCTCTGTCTCCTCTACTATTGAACATGGCCGGTGGGTGTGTAACTCCTCCCACACATGATGGATCCCGTCTGAACCGTACCCAGAAACGTCTCTTCCCGTTGAACATGCCATACGGATTTTTTAGTTCTTCACCTCCTCTAATCATTTCACAATACCGTTTCAAAAAACACACAATCTCCTCTTTCCTTGCATACGGAGTGTACATGTGAAGTACAAGTGGTCTCTCCTCCAGCATAAAACTTGGGATTACCTTTACATGCAAATGAACATACAGTAATATTTACAGTTGCTTTATGCTTTACTGTGGAGGGTTTTTGTCACTTTTTTACCCACCATAACCTTAATAGTAGTGGTGATTACCTAGTCTAGTCTCAAACCTGCTTTGCCATTAAGACCAACCCCACACTGATGAGACCCATTAAGGTCGAAACAGCTGTGTATCTGAGCCTGTGTCCCCTTGGCCTTGAGTCATCGTCCCTTCGGGGACTAAAGACTCCTGCTGCTTTTGGGGGGGCACGCCATCTCGAGCTAAGAGGAGTGATCCTGAGCGAGCGGTTCTGAGCGAGCGGATGCGGAAGTGAGGGGCCGGCACCTTTGCCCTGGGACATCGCCTTTACTGGCTAAAGTCCCTTGCTGCTTTTGGGGTGCCGCACCTGAGCTTGAGAGAGCAGAGATGACGTCACAAGCTGGAATGCGCAATTCCATTCGGTTCCTGATCGAGGAGACCGAGAGAAGTCGAGTGAACCTGCTGTGGATAGTGGAGAAGGTGCTGAAGCAATTGATCGGTCTGGACACTGAGAGGATCTTCTGCCTTCAGGATTTCCCTGCACAGGGGATTTATGACCTGACCTGTCATCAAGAAGCGGATGTTTGGTGCACTTTTGAAAAGTGCAAGGAGAAGTCTGGTGACCCGATCTTACATGGCATCAAGGTAATTCCAAGTTTTATGCTGGAGGAGAGACCACTTGTACTTCACATGTACAATCCGTATGCAAGGAAAGAGGAGATTGTGACTTTTTTGAAACGGTATTGTGAAATGATCAGAGGAGGTGAAGAACTTAAAAACCCATATGGCATGTTCAACGGGAAGAGACGTTTCTGGGTACGGTTGAGACGGGATCCATCATGTGCGGGAGGAGTGACACACCCACCGGCCATGTTCAATATAAGAGGAGACAGAGGATTTTTGTTTTACTCGGGACAGCCTCTATATTGCAGGCATTGCCACACTTATGGACATACAAAGGAGGGTTGCAGGAAAACGGGAATTGTGTGCCGTAATTGCGGGGAAGAGGGACATACTGCAGCCAACTGTGGAGTCCCTAAGAGATGCCATCTTTGCGGAGAGGAAGGACACTTGGCACGGCAGTGCACAAAAAGGACATATGCCCAGACAGCTAAAGGGGACAGTGTGCTAGAAGAAGAGGAAGAGACAGTGGAGGGTCTGGGAATTTGTGAGATGGAGAGTTCCCAAGAGGGAGGGCTTGATCCGGCTATAACAGCAATGTATGAGGAGGATTTAAGAAGGGAAGAAATGGTAGAGAGTGGCCCAATAGAGGGGGAGGTGGAAGTGGAAATAATGGACACGACCGGACACAAGAAAGGGGCGCAAAAACGAAGTTTACAAAGTGACAATGATGTTTGTACAGTTGATGGGGAGGGGAAGAGTGAGCTACGGCAAGATAAGGTGACGAAGTCAAAGTTTTGTGCGCTGGATTTGTCCAGTATTGACGGGAGTGGGGAAGAGGAACAGACCGTGAGTAAAGGAAAAGAGGAAAATAAGAAGTTAGATAGGGAAGCGCAAGAAACTGAGGAGAAGGCAGGCCCTGGTGGTGCGAGTGGAAAAGGTAAAGAGGGAAAGAGTAAGTGTAAAGGGTTTGTTGTTAGTGGAAGCAAAAACGAGTCTTCGCAAGGGATAGAAACAAAGGATGATAAGGATTGCCAGAGTAAAGTGGAGCCTAGAGAGAAGGGTGTAGAGGGTAAAGTTAAAAAAGTATCAGGGAAGGTAACCCTAAAAGAGAAAATGGAACAATTTGAGAACGCAGTGGGAGATGTTCTGTTTTGGGTGGGTATTTTCCGGAAGCAGCATGGGGGTAGTAGTGATGAACAGATAATAGAAAGATTGGAAAAATGATGTACCAAAGAAAACATCTGATAAAAGAGCAATATGAAGAATTAAAAAAGGAGCATGTACAGTGGGTTAAAATAAAAGAGGCTAGGGGAGAGGTGAGGGAGAAAGAGAGTAGCGAGAGCAACAGCTCGTCCTCACAAAAAAGTCAGATAAGCGTGGAGGGAACTAAAATACAGAGAAGTGTAAGTGGAGTAAGTGGGAACGAAAGTGAAGAAAAGGCAGGCAAAAAAGGGATTGTACAGGCAAAAGAGGCAAATTCTGCGGGAGATAGTAAGGGGAGGAGCACCCAGGGAAAGGATGAAGTAGGGTTTACAAAGGAAGAGGTTTTGCACAATCAACTTGCGAGGGGATTTGGGCGGAGATATTGGGATGTGAAAGAGGCAAGGGACGGGTATGAAAAAAGTGTGATGTCTGGATTCCAGTTAGAGGAAAGTAAGAGAGGTTTGGAACGTATGGAGAAAGAATTAAAACAGATGATCGCATCACTTGAGAATAGAGAAAGGGTTTTTGTTTTTAAATGAAAGCATCTTGAAGTATATGGTTCTTATCTTTGTATGATGTTTTGATTATAGGGTTTTTTCGTAAAGTTATGTTTTTTTTTTCCCTTCTGAAAAGTTTATCTTTGTGTTTGTATATATCTGAAGGATGAAGGAAGAAAATGTAAATATATTATGTTTTGGTGTCTTTCTAATGTTGGGTGACTGTTGTCACTATGGTGTGTTTTTTTGGTTTCCAAAAAAGTCTGTAAACTTAAAAAAGTTGTTGAATAAAAAAGTTTAAAAAAAAAAAGGTTGAAACATGTCTGTGAGTGGGTTTAATGGCTTTGCATCTCATCCCAGCCTCTGTCTAGAAGCTGTGTTTAAAACAGTGTGCATTGGCTTGAGGATTGGCTTGTGTAATACGAGCTTGAGACAAAAGGTGGCACTGAGTGCTCATTTGCATGTCATTTCCCAGAATCCCTTGCTGCAGTGGAAGCGCTGTATGCTGGGTGACAATGGGGAAAGACAGGGTTGCAGACCTGTCTAAGACATGCAAATGAACATACAGTAATATTTACAGTTGCTTTATGCTTTACTGTGGAGGGTTTTTGTCACTTTTTTACCCACCATAACCTTAATAGTGTGTGTATATCTATCTATCTATCTATCTATCTATCTATCTATCTATCTATCTATCTATCTATATCTATCTATATCTATCTATATCTATCTATATCTATCTATATCTATCTATATCTATCTATATCTATCTATCTATATCTATCTATATCTATCTCTATCTATCTCTATCTATCTCTATCTATCTCTATCTATCTCTATCTATCTCTATCTATCTATCTATCTATCTATCTATCTATCTATCTATCTACTATATATTTGTGAAAGTGTTCTGTGGCCGTGTCTGTATGTGTCTCCCTGTGTCCCCTGTGTCCCTAGCGGCAATCCCATTGGCTCCCTTGGCCCGCCCCCGCACACCTCTCATTGGCCGGACACACACATACACTCACACAGAGATACACACACACACACGGAGACACACACAGGCAGGACACGGAGACACACACAGGCAGGACACTGAGACACACACAAAGATACACACACACTGAGACACATACAGATACACACACACACTGAGACACACACAGATACACACACACACACTGAGATACACAGACAGGACACAGATAGACAGACAGGACACATACACATATACAGACAGGACACACACACAAACACACACACACCACCCCCCCCTCTGTCCGTCCCACCCCCATCACGTGCGCCGCCCGGCTCCAGACGGAGGGGAAGCGCGGCCCTCCTATCCCAGCCGCTTCCTTACCTCCCCGGCGCTACCTCCCCCTCAGGTAAGTAACTGCGCGTCCCGCCTCAGCTTATGGCGCCAGTAACTCTCCCATTTCAGGCGCGCAGCCTCGCGCCTCTGGCCCACACAGGCCCACACAGGGCGCTTCCTGCCGCCGGCTGCACGCCTCACTCAGCCGGACGGCACATCGGGGGACAAGTGGGCGCCGGCGGGGGGGAGCGCGAGTCACGGGGAACGGGGGGGGGGGGGGCGAGCCGCGAGTCACAGTGAACGGGGGGGCGAGTCACGGGGAACTGAGGGGGGGGGGCGAGCCGCGAGTCACGGGGAACGGGTGGGGGGGCGAGCCGCGAGTCACGGGGAACGGGGGGGCTTTGTGTTTTTCAATCAGATCGCCCAACAAATGTAACCCCCCTTCCTTGGGCTAATGTGAACTAATAGTAATAGCATGTTTATTAGGCCAAGGGGGTGATGTAGCGAGGCAAATTGTTGCAAGGTCTTTGCGCCCAAGTTTGGTGCCGGGATTTGAAGGGTGACAACAGGAGGAGTTAGGGAAGAGTTCCCCCGCGTTATACACGGCTGTAGCAGACGTTTTTTGTGTGTGCGTTATGAGGGACGTAATGACACCTGCCTTAACTGTCCAAGCAGTGTGTCGATCCCCCCCTCCCCTTTCTCCCCCCCCTCCCCTTTCTCCCCCCCCCTCCCCTTTCTCCCCCCCCCCTCCCCTTTCTCCCCCCCCCCTCCCCTTTCTCCCCCCCCCTCCCCTTTCTCCCCCCCCTCCCCTTTCTCCCCCCCCTCCCCTTTCTCCCCCGCTCCCCTTTCTCCCCCCTCCCGCTCCCCTTTCTCCCCCTCCCCTTTCTCCCCCCTCCCGCTCCCCTTTCTCCCCCCTCCCGCTCCCCTTTCTCCCCCCTCCCGCTCCCCTTTCCCCCCCCGCTCCCCTTTCCACCCCCCCCCTCCGCTCCCCTTTCCCCCCTCTGCTCCCCTTTCCCCCCCCCTCCGCTCCCCTTCCCCCCCCCTCCGCTCCCCTTCCCCCCCCCCCTCCGCTCCCCTTTCCCCCCCCTCCGCTCCCCTTTCCCCCCCCCTCCGCTCCCCTTTCCCCCCCCCTCCGCTCCCCTTTCCCCCCCCCTCCGCTCCCCTTTCCCCCCCCTCCTCCGCTCCCCTTTCCCCCCCCTCCTCCGCTCCCCTTTCCTCCCCCTCCTCCGCTCCCCTTTCCTCCCCCCCTCCGCTCCGGGAGTGTCTCTAGCTTTGAATCATTACAACTCAAAGCTGGATACTGATTGGCTCACACACATCAGGGGGTGTTCCAACCCATATCCACCCTTTGGATTAACATGCTCAAAGGTTGCTTAGGCCTGCCCCTGAATATTGCTACTATACTCAGAGCTGAAATGCAAACAGGCTAACTTAAGGAATTAACCTTTCCACTGCCTGTTCTAACAGGACTGACAGAGGAAAGGCCCAGAATTAGCAATAGATGCCGAAGGCCAGGCTATATATATGTAGAAAAACACTTTATGCCCCATGTACAGTAAGGCTGAGTTCAGCGTAGCTGCTGCGGCAGCGTGCGTCCACGCGCACCTCCCCCGCGTGCTCCTGCAGCCTGGTGATCTGTGTTCAGGCTGCAGGAGTCGGGTCGCGGCATTTGGGAGCTTGGCGGGGGGAACGTGTCATGGAGCTGGTTCGCTGAACCAGCTCACGTGATGCGACTGCAGCCCCAAATATCATTTCTGGTTACAGCGGCGTCAACGCTGCACTTTACCGCCGGTGGAGTTTTCAGTTTGAACACTCCCACCAAACAATCTGAAATTGCGACGGACGTGCACACGCACGCGTCGCGTAGCAGCCACCCCGAACACGGCCTTAGAAAGGCAGCCAGTAATGTAATGTGTGTTTTAGCATTTCTTTGCATGCAGGCACAGTAATTCACTTAGCTGCGTTGTCTGCAGAGAAATGCTGGGTCGTGACAAAGGGCTGGGAGCAGCTAAGTGCCGGGACAAATGGTGAGCGGGGAAGGGCTGATTATCAGGTCCGGGGACGGACATAATATATAAAGCTTGGCCCCCTGCAGAAGCAATCCCTCCAGCCAATTAGGCAAGGGAAGCCCATGACCAGGGGGCAAGCCCCCTCCCCCCTCACCTCCCTGGGATCTCTGGGCCGCCGTCGCGGCCCCCCCTGGGGGGGGGGGGGGCAGGCCTAGGTCAGTACAAAAGGGGCAGCCGGGAGCTGAATCTTCCATTCTGCTCCCGGTCTGCTGCGAAGTTTAGTGTCCTCTCCTCTCCTCCAGGTGAGTTTGTAGTCTCCCTTTGGGCCCGATCGCAGCATCCCCCCCCTCCGCCTCCGCTATGGCTGTCCAGGGGATAGTTGCGAGGCGGCCGGGGAGTGCTGCCACGGGGGATCCCCCTACCGCGCGGCTCTCCCTCCCTCAGCCCCCGTGGCTGGCCTGCTCGGCGGGCGGGGAGGGGGGGGCCTCCGGCGAAGGGGGGGATCTGCCTGCCGGACCAAGGGATAGCTAGTGGGGATCCCCCTTACCGCGTGGCTCTCCCTCCATCAGCCTTGGTAGCTGGCGGGCGGGGAGGGGGGCCTCCGGGGAACGGGGGGATCCCCTTGCCGGTACCAGGGAATAGCCAGGGGGGATTCCCTTGCCACGTGGCTCGCCCTCCATCAGCCTCTGCGGCTGGGGAGGGGGGGGGCCAGAGGGAGGACGAGGAGAGGCACAACAACCCCCCACGTTTTTTTGCCACGACGGTTCCCCCAACAGAATGGCCGTGGGTATCCCCCAACCCCCCCCCCCCCCGGGGTTGGAGCACGGGACACTCAGTGGGGTTACATGGCAGTGGTATAATGTGCTGTAATTGATTTCTTTCAACATTGGATAAAGTTATGATCAATGCTAGAATGGCCGTGGGTATCGCTGCATACCGCATTCGTAGTGATAGCGGGCTGTATGTGGGGAATAAAGTGTATACACCTCAGTGTGGTTATAATGCGTTGTATTCGGGGTATGGTTATAATGCGTTGTATTCGGGGTATAAGGCATACGAGCTGCATTCGAGGTACAATTGGCTGTAATTGGGTTACATGGCGTATATTGTATTTGGATTATAGGGGGTGTATATATACCGCATCCGAAGTTACAATGAGCTGTAATGGGGTGACATGGTGTATATAGTGTGTATACTGCACTCGTAGTTACGTTCTGTTGTACGATAGGGTGTGTATAGGTGCTGCATTCGCCGTTACAATGTACTGTAACTGGGTTACATGGCGTATATAGTGTATATACTGCATTCACGGTTACGTGCTGCATGTGGAGTATAAGGTGTATTTATGCTGCATTCAGTGTTGTAATGTGCTGTAATTGGGTTACATGGCGTGCATAGTGTATACTGCTGCGGCACAGTTTATTCGAGCATTTGCCCGTTCTGTGCCGCAGCAGTAGCCTGGCGCGCGCCCGAGTGTGACGGGCGCGCGCCGAAGCAGCGGAAGAGCGCCCTCCGATCGGGGCGCTCTCCCTACCGCTGCCGGGTCCGCCGGGTCCCCCGGAACCCCCTGCCGCTGTCCCGCGATCGCGGGACACCAGGGCTCCCTCGGGGAGCCCTGGACGCGCGTGCAGGGGGCGCAGGCTCCCGAAGACGCGTGACCGCGCGTCTATGAATCGCGCGGCACGCCGAGGGGCGGCCACTAGCAAGCCGGGAAATCTCCCGGCTTGCGGATCTGGCCGCACTGCGATAAAGTGTGTCGCCAGTGTATATACCCGTTATACCACGCGGTGCGCGGAGGCGGCAGCATGAGGAGGATGCGGCGGTGCGCGGAGGCGGCAGCGTGAGGAGGATGCGGCGGTGCGCGGAGGCGGCAGCGTGAGGAGGATGCGGTGGTGCGCGGAGGCGGCAGCGTGAGGAGGATGCGGCGGTGCGCGGAGGCGGCAGCGTGAGGAGGATGCGGCGGTGCGCGGAGGCGGCAGCGTGAGGAGGATGCGGCGGTGCGCGGAGGCGGCAGCGTGAGGAGGATGCGGCGGTGCGCGGAGGCGGCAGCGTGAGGAGGATGCGGCGGTGCGCGGAGGCGGCAGCGTGAGGAGGATGCGGCGGTGCGCGGAGGCGGCAGCGTGAGGAGGATGCGGCGGTGCGCGGAGGCGGCAGCGTGAGGAGGATGCGGCGGTGCGCGGAGGCGGCAGCGTGAGGAGGATGCGGCGGTGCGCGGAGGCGGCAGCGTGAGGAGGATGCGGCGGTGCGCGGAGGCGGCAGCGTGAGGAGGATGCGGCGGTGCGCGGAGGCGGCAGCGTGAGGCGGAGGCGGCAGCGTGAGGAGGATGCGGCGGTGCGCGGAGGCGGCAGCGTGAGGAGGATGCGGCGGTGCGCGGAGGCGGCAGCGTGAGGAGGATGCGGCGGTGCGCGGAGGCGGCAGCGTGAGGAGGATGCGGCGGTGCGCGGAGGCGGCAGCGTGAGGAGGATGCGGCGGTGCGCGGAGGCGGCAGCGTGAGGAGGATGCGGCGGTGCGCGGAGGCGGCAGCGTGAGGAGGATGCGGCGGTGCGCGGAGGCGGCAGCGTGAGGAGGATGCGGCGGTGCGCGGAGGCGGCAGCGTGAGGAGGATGCGGCGGTGCGCGGAGGCGGCAGCGTGAGGAGGATGCGGCGGTGCGCGGAGGCGGCAGCGTGAGGAGGATGCGGCGGTGCGCGGAGGCGGCAGCGTGAGGAGGATGCGGCGGTGCGCGGAGGCGGCAGCGTGAGGAGGATGCGGCGGTGCGCGGAGGCGGCAGCGTGAGGAGGATGCGGCGGTGCGCGGAGGCGGCAGCGTGAGGAGGATGCGGCGGTGCGCGGAGGCGGCAGCGTGAGGAGGATGCGGCGGTGCGCGGAGGCGGCAGCGTGAGGAGGATGCGGCGGTGCGCGGAGGCGGCAGCGTGAGGAGGATGCGGCGGTGCGCGGAGGCGGCAGCGTGAGGAGGATGCGGCGGTGCGCGGAGGCGGCAGCGTGAGGAGGATGCGGCGGTGCGCGGAGGCGGCAGCGTGAGGAGGATGCGGCGGTGCGCGGAGGCGGCAGCGTGAGGAGGATGCGGCGGTGCGCGGAGGCGGCAGCGTGAGGAGGATGCGGCGGTGCGCGGAGGCGGCAGCGTGAGGAGGATGCGGCGGTGCGCGGAGGCGGCAGCGTGAGGAGGATGCGGCGGTGCGCGGAGGCGGCAGCGTGAGGAGGATGCGGCGGTGCGCGGAGGCGGCAGCGTGAGGAGGATGCGGCGGTGCGCGGAGGCGGCAGCGTGAGGAGGATGCGGCGGTGCGCGGAGGCGGCAGCGTGAGGAGGATGCGGCGGTGCGCGGAGGCGGCAGCGTGAGGAGGATGCGGCCGTATTTATTTATTTTCCCCAATAGCAGGATGCCGGGGGCGGGGCTTTAGAGTAGAAGCAGGGGATTGGTTGGAGGTCAGGATTTGCCGGGGGCGGGAAATAGTATTGGGGACGGATGTAGTGTGTGTGTGTGTGTGTGTGTGTGTGTGTGTGTGTGTGTGTGTGTGTGTGTGTGTGTGTGTGTGTGTGTGTGTGTGTGTGTGTGTGTGTGTGTGTGTGTGTGTGTGTGTGTGTGTGTGTTTTTTTTCACCAGAAGGAAGGCTGGCAACTGAAACTGCCGGCAGACTGGAAAAAAGCCTCACTACTTCTGGCTCCCTACAGTGGCACTACAGGTAAGCCCCATGTCGCCTGTGTGTGTGTGACTGCCCCCTTCCCAGTCTGTGTGTGTGTGTCTGCCCCCCTCCCAGTCTGTGTGTGTGTGTATGACTGCCCCCCTCCCAGTCTGTGCAAGTGTGACTGCCCCACCTCCCAGTGTGTGTGTGTGACTGCCCGCCTCCCAGTCTGTGTGGGTGACTGCCTCCCCTCCCAGTCTGTGTGTGTGTGTGTGACTGCCCCCCTCCCAGTGTGTGTGACTGCCCCCCTCCCAGTGTGTGTGACTGCCCCCCTCCCAGTGTGTGTATGACTGCCCCCCCTCCCAGTGTGTGTATGACTGCCCCCCCTCCCAGTGTGTGTGTGACTGCCCCCTCCCAGTGTGTGTGTGACTGCCCCCCCTCCCAGTGTGTGTGACTGCACCCCTCCCAGTGTGTGTGACTGCCTCCCCTCCCAGTGTGTGTGTGACTGCCCCCCCACCCAGTGTGGGTGTGTGACTGCCCCCCACCCAGTGTGGGTGTGTGACTGCCCCCCTCCCAGTGTGTGTGTGACTGCCCCCGCACCCAGTGTGTGTGTGTGTGTGTGTGTGTGTGTGTGTGTGACTGCCCCCTCCCAGTCTGTGTGTGTGTGACTGCCCCTCCCTCCCAGTGTGTGTGTGACTGCCCCCCTCCCAGTGTGTGTGTGACTGCCCCCCTCCCAGTGTGTGTGTGTGTCTACCCCCCTCCCAGTCTGTGTGTGTGTCACTGCCCCCCCTCCCAGTCTATGTGTGTGTGACTGCCCCCCCTCCCAGTCTGTTTGTGTGTGTGACTGCCCTCCCCCTCCCAGTCTGTGTGTGTGTGACTGCCCCTCTCCCAGTCTGTGTGTGTGTGACTGCCCCCCCTCCCAGTGTATGTTTGACTGCCCCGCTCCCAGTCTGTGTGTATGTGTGACTGCCCCCTCCCAGTGTGTGTGTGTGACTGTCCCCCCTCCCAGTCTGTTTGTGTGTGTGACTGCCCTCCCCCTCCCAGTCTGTTTGTGTGTGTGACTGCCCTCCCCCTCCCAGTCTGTGTGTGTGTGACTGCCCCTCTCCCAGTCTGTGTGTGTGTGACTGCCCCCCTCCCAGTGTATGTTTGACTGCCCCCCTCCCAGTCTGTGTGTATGTGTGACTGCCCCCTCCCAGTCTGTGTGTGTGTCTGTCTGCCCCCTGCCACTGTGTGATGCCCCTCTCCCAGTGTGTGTAAGTGCCCCCTCCAAGTCTGTGTGTGTGTGTGTGTCTGCCCCCCTCCCATTCTCTGTGTGTGTGTGTCTGCCCCCCTCCCATTCTGTGTGTGTGTGTCTGCCCCCCTCCCATTCTGTGTGTGTGTGTGTCTGCCCCCCTCCCATTCTGTGTGTTTGTGTGTCTGCCCCCCTCCCATTCTGTGTGTGTGTGTCTGCCCCCCTCCCATTCTGTGTTTGTGTGTGACTGCCCCCCCAGTGTGTGTGTGACTGCCCCCTCCCAGTGTCTGTGTGTATCAGTGACAGAATGTATACAGACACCAACCCACTCACCCACTCACCCACGTGTCAGTCAGTCACCCACGTGTCAGTCAGTCACCCACCCATATGTCAGGCAGTCAGTCACCCACCCACCCACGTGCCAGGCAGTCACCCACGTGTCAGTCAGTCACCCACCCACGTGTCAGTCAGTCACCCACCCACGTGTCAGGCAGTCAGTCACCCACCCACGTGTCAGGCAGTCAACCCAAGTGTCAGGCAGTCACCCACCCAAGTGTCAGGCAGTCTCCCACCCACCCCCCCAAGTTTCAGGCAGTCTCCCACCCACCCAAGTGTCAGGCAGTCTCCCTCCCACCCACCCAAGTGTCAGGCAGTCTCCCTCCCACCCACCCAAGAGTCAGGCAGTCTCCCTCCCACCCACCCAAGTGTCAGGCAGTCAGTCACCCACCCAAGTGTCAGGCAGTCAGTCACCCACCCACGTGTCAGGCAGTCACCCACCAAGTGTCAGGCAGTCTACCACCCACCCCCCCAAGTTTCAGGCAGTCTCCCACCCACCCAAGTGTCAGGCAGTCGCCCTCCCACCCACCCAAGTGTCAGGCAGTCTCCCTCCCACCCACCCAAGTGTCAGGCAGTCAGTCACCCACCCACGTGTCAGGCAGTCAGTCACCCACCCACGTGTCAGGCAGTCAACCCAAGTGTCAGGCAGTCACCCACCAAGTGTCAGGCAGTCTACCACCCACCCCCCCAAGTTTAAGGCAGTCTCCCACCCACCCAAGTGTCAGGCAGTCTCCCACCCACCCACCCAAGTGTCAGGCAGTCTCCCACCCACCCACCCAAGTGTCAGGCAGTCTCCCACCCACCCACCCAAGTGTCAGGCAGTCTCCCACCCACCCACCCAAGTGTCAGGCAGTCTCCCACCCACCCACCCAAGTGTCAGGCAGTATCCCACCCACCCACCCAAGTGTCAGGCAGTCTAAGTGTCAGGCAGTCAAAGTGTCAGGCAGTCAACCCAAGTGTCAGACAGTCTCCCACCCACCCAAGTGTCAGGCAGACTCCCATAACCCACCCACCCAAGTGTCAGCAGTCTCCCATAAAAGTGTCAGGCAGTCTCCCATAACCCAGCCACCCGTCAGGCAGTCTCCCATACCCTAGAGAAAGTGCAGCGCACCATGATCCAGAGAAGAGGCAGGTCTGGCAGAAATCTATCTTTATTAGAAAGTCATAAAAACAAGGGATGCAACCCCACCCCACTCTGCCACATAACCAGGATGCTGACGCCCACCTGATGACATCAGAGCTACCATATGGCGCCCCCTAGTGACGTCAGACGTCTAGGTCTAAATCCCTGGCAATACAGCATAGAGCTGCCTTGGAGGACTGCAGCCACAGCCACACCTCTCCCCAGACTGAACACTCCCCCATGTGTGGCTGTGGCTGCAGTCCTCCAAGACAGCTCTATGCTGTATTGCCAGGGATTTAGACCTAGACGTCTGACGTCACTAGGGCGCGCCATATGGTAGCTCTGACGTCATCAGGTGGGCGTCAGCATCCTGGTTATGTGGCAGAGCCGGGAGGGGTGAGTATCAGGGGGGTGGTATATATTGTGACTGTTTCTTGTGTTTGTAGCCTTCACCTTGACTGCCGAAACGTTGGACTTTATGGCATATTAAACCTCCTTTGAGTAAGACCGTGTGCCTGCTTCTTCTTCTTTGTCCGGCTACAGGAAGGGTCAGGAGACAGGGAGGACAGAGGCAGGAGAACCCCATCTGGCTCCGGCCTTGCCTGTCCCTACGAATACAAACATACAACCCCTCACTGAATAACATAGCCCTAACCCCATGTAATAATCCTGGGTGTAAACAAAATAATGGTTTTATGAATATTGTAATGGTTTAATAGGGACCTAGGAGGTGGCCAGTGGGGCTGTTATGTGTATTTGTGTTTATTGAGGGTAGCGGGGGTGGGTGAACGGGGTATTGGCCCCAAGGATGGGTGTTTAGGCCTACCGGGTGGGGGGGTAGTGGGAGGGGTTAACCCCTTCATTACCTTAGCGGTATTAACCGCTAAGTTAAAGAAGAGGTTAAGTCATCCCCCAACCCCCTGGCAAGGCCTAAACACCCAGCCAGGGCCAAATACCACCTTCTGCCACCCCCGCTACCCACAATAAGCCTGGCACGGGTGTATAACCCCTTCATTGCCTTGGCGGTAATGAAGTTGCCTGTAAATGCATTTTTTATGCATGGGATTCATGCCGGGGGTCTCTGGTGCTGATATTAATGGATATCAGCTCTGGGACACATGCATGTTATTTTCATCGCAGCTTCACCCCACCTTCTTGCCAACTTTTGTGGCGGGACAATTTGGAGAAGAAACAGCAATTTTAAAGTGGCGATCAGCCGCAATAAGCTGATCAGGGCTTATAGAATTGAGCGTGTTTGAAAAACTGGCGATCAGTGCCGAAAAGTGGCTTATCACCGCGCGTCTGCAGATTTTATTTATTTATTTATTTTCCGGCAAAACAAAAAACGGTTATTTTTGCTCTAATCGCCAGCTTCTCTGGGCTTACTGAATCGCTGTAGGCGATTACTGCATGAGGGCCTTAGGGAGGATTTGTTCCTGTAAAGTACACCTAGTTTGGCATAGGATTTGGATGTCAGGGTATCAATGTGCAACCCAAATGTTAAATGGGAGTTGAACTATATGCCCAGATATTTCAAACCAGTAACAGGGGCTAGGATGGTATTAGAGTTGGTTTTTATCTGAAGCTCTGTCATTGGTAGCTTTAGCAATTTAGCTCTGGTCCCAAATACCATTGTTACAGTCTTGTCAGTGTTTAAAATCAGTTTGTTTTGGGAAATCCAGTTTCAAGTCTCAAAAAATCAGATTGAAGTACGTGTTCAAGGTCAGAGAGGCGAGGGCTGCGTGCATATAGGATAAGATCTAAGGCCTCTCACAATAACCCGTTAGGAATATTAATTCCTCATCTATCCGACATAAGTATAAAATATACTCTAACCAAGACCCCTAATACAGAGTTACCCACCTTATACGGGAGCAGATGCCAGACGAGTATAGTAAATGTATCTTATTTCTTTTGCCACTGGAGGGCAGCGTGGAGTTACACGGAGTGGCGCCCGTAAGGACGACGTGCCAGTTAGGCGGAAGGAGACGCGCACACACTTTTATGTGAAACGGATATATTTGGGGAGGGATTTAGGAGTCTGACTGAGAAAATTTATATTTTGTCACAATGGAAAAATGGAAAAATTAACCATTTAAATATGCACAGATTTTATCCCACTTTTGGAAATTAGGGATGTTGCCTAAAAGTCTGAGAATGCACAAAGTGCCACCCCTGGGCTTTAATGAAGCAGCATTTGTGGGATAAGGGGAACAGCATTCTGTATAAAGGTATTTTGGGCTCGATATAAATAATTGAAGCCAAAAACTAATATTAAGGGGCCTATGCAGAGAGCAGCGCGAACGGAAATTTCGGCGTTTTTTAGCGCTATATGGCTATAATAAGGTTGGAAATGGCGAGTTGAGTAAAAAGCGCCATTTTTTATTTTTTTTTAGTAGAACTCGCCGCACGGCTGGCGAGAACCAAAATCTCGCCAGTTTTGAAAAGGGCCGTATGCAGAAAGGCACGATCGCCATCTAGCGGCTGTTCGCGCCATTAAAATGGAGAGAAATTCTACAATTAGCTCCGCCAACAAAAGTTGGCAGGAAACTGGAGCTCACCGGCGAGAGTGAAAAGAAAAAAAAAAAACGCTCTTTTTTTCAAACATGTTTCACCAGCGCGCATCTCGCCGGTTGAAACTCTCCATAATCAAGCATGATTTTAAATGCAGTTTTCTGACCTTTCTGCATATGGAGATAAAATCACGCCATTACAGGTACAATTTATTACCAATTCCAATTATTTCCAGCGCTGCTCTCTGCATAGGCCCCTAAGTAAATTGAGAATGGAAAAATATTCAGCACAAACGTACAGAATGTGATGTTCTGAGAGATCTTACAGATGTTATCAAATCCCACAATGAATGTATAGAAAATGTCTGTATAGAACGAGTCAAACAAGAATATGCCAATAAAACGTTTAATTGGGAGATACAGGGGCCACAATTCAGGTCAGTTAGCTGGAAGAAGGGAAGCCGGTCAGCCGGTAGAGCCGGTCAGCCGGTAGAGCAGGTCAGCCGGTCAGCCAGAAGAGCAGGTCAGCCGGTCAGCCAGTAGAGCAGATCAGCCGGTAGAGCAGGTCAGCCGGTCAGCTCTGAGATCAGCATTACTTATATCCCCTAAACGTTGTCCTCTGCATATAATGCGCAGAACAGCCTGCACTGCATATACTATACATGAGATACTTAACCCTTTCTTTTCGCTCGACTCTAATCTGACTGATTTGCTAATTGGTTTGTAATTAGAGAGATATTTGTAGCAGAATCCCATGTATGTTCTTTTTACCTTTTTAGATACCGTTTTGTGTTATAAAAGATATGAGATCAGAGGGGCTCCCTGTTTGCACTCGTGTTTTGGCAGAAGTGTATATGTGACCCTATAAATCTCCCTCACACCCGGGCTTGGCAGCGTGACACTAGTGCAGCGTCCTGGGGAAGAATCACTGAGCTGTTAGCAATAGATACAACGGATAGAAAAGACACTACACATAGGTTGGATTAAAGAGAGTATTTTATTTAAATAATTAATCTCTTTGCTGGTAGGGGCCTGCAGCACATTGCAGAGCGATATAGTAACACGCAGAGCAATGCACTGCAGGCCCCTCCGGCAGCAAAGGAGTGAAGACCAATGCAGGGTGTATAAAGATCTCACTGATAATTCATGCACAAAGGGCAGTTTGTTGCTGTGATCCAGAGGAAGGCGAAACATAACCCCTGCTGTGCAATGGGGGAAAAAAATTCCTTCCTGACCCCATTAAATGGCGATCGGATGGTCCCTGGATCACTGCGCAGTGAGATCAGATGGAACAGCACAGATCAGCGTTGTTATACACAGGGGCACACTCAGTATATAGAGATGCGGGTGATGGGGCCCTTGTGCCCCTATGTATAACTCACCTGCTCCCCCATCCCCCTGCATATCTATCCCATTCACCCCTTTTCCTCCCGCATACCTCGCAGGGCCGCCCGGCCATTAGGCGGTCGCCTAGCGCGCAGAGGTCCTAGGGGCGCATTAATAATCATTATTATTTTTTCCTCTTATTATTTCTAATTTATTTATCTTTTTTTAAAAATTATTATTCTTTTTTTTATCCAGTATTTTGGCGCCCTTTTATTTTTATTTTGCGTCGCGCTGGGGTGCGGTCGCACCCCCTGCAGCCCCGATAGCTACGCCACTGTTTATTTTATTATTTTATTTATCTTATTATTTTTTATACAACTGGGGCACAAATTTTAAGTTTTGCCTCGGGCGCATGAAACCCGTGCTCCGGCCCTGCTCCTTGTTCTCTCTCACCCTCTCACGCCCAATATCCCAATCTCCCTCTAGTACCTGCCCCTCCCGCAGCCTTCCTGATCTTATCTGCCTCTCCTGCGGTCAAACCAACTTCTCAGGGCCCCTAGAATACCCCTGGATCTACGCCCTGGCTTCTCTGCTACCTGCTCCCGGGGTCTGCTGCTCCGCCTAAAAAAGGTGAAGCAGCAGATCTGTCCGCACCTCTCGTATTCTGCTACCTGCTCCCGGGGTCTTCTCCTCCGCCTAAAAAAGGTGAAGCAGCAGATCCGTCCACACCTCTCGTATTCTCCTAGGCCATCGTCCACCACGTCGCCAGACTTGACATCCGCTTCGTCGTCTGTCTCATCAGCCGCCTTGTAGCCCACCTCTTCGCACCACTTGACGCCCGCTTTATCGTATGCCTCGTCGTCCGCCTCGTAGCCCGCCTCGTCGTCTGGTGGCACAAAGGGCACCACCTTCGTGCGTGTCCTGATCTGCAGGAGACATGAAGTGTTTGTAACCAGGGACAGTGATACTCTGTATCGCAAGAGCTCCTGTGCCACTTATACCCCCTCCCCAATACCACGTTATACCGCCCTCCACAGGGCAAATACCCGTTATACCCACCTCCCCAGGCTCAGTACCCAGTTATACAACCCTCCCAAGGCCCAGTACCCAGTTATACAACCCTCCCAAGGCCCAGTACCCTGTTATACCCACCTCACCAGGCCCAGAACCCGTTATACCCACCTCACCAGGCCCAGTACCCATTATATACCCCTCCCCAGAAGGTCATGTTTCTATTTATCAAAAATACATTGAGTTACCTCTGGTTTTCAAGCATGTCCTGGGGGAGTTATCACAGAGACACAGAAACGTCGCTGAGTTTGGTGAGTAACTCCCTTAAACTCTCAGCAGTTGAATTCCCCATTAGGCGCTTAATGCGTTAAAAACAAGCGTTGCTATTTCTTTGCATGAAGTTGCAGGTAATTGGAAGAGTTACACAGTGACGGCTATTTCATCACTCACCTTCTTCCATCGAATCGGTCTTAGCGGTAGTGATCTCAGTATTATTTCCTCCTTCACATCGGATATCCATATCCATTCTTCGCCTCTGATCTGTATGCAAGACAATGCTTTAAGACAGGGTTGCGCAACCTTTTCCCCCTGCTCCCCCCTCCACCCTCCCCACCTTGTCTCCGACGTTCTGATGTAACGACGTCATGTGATATCACGTTGCTATGGTAATGCCACATCATGTGACGCCACGTTGCTGTCTCCAGAAGCCGCCGGAGACAAGGAAAGGGAACTTACAGAGGCCTTGCGCGCGATTTCCGGCATTTAATTTAAATGCTGTGGGGAAGAGCGAGGGGCCACTGTAAGCGCCGAGCCCCTCCTCCCCAAGAAAATGTCGCACGCCTCGATTTGCGCACCCCTGCTTTAAGAGATATTCTGGGACCCTCCAACTCCTCCATCGGACCCTTCCTCATATTGACTGACCTTGCAGTGCTCTGCACTGACTTGCACTGACCTGCTATGATGCCTCTCAAAATACCATGCTAACTCATTCTGAACATACATGTGTCCTTTCTACATGTTACTCAGCTTGTATGGGCCACAGACAGCTTTCCGGGGGTCCAGGACTAGTTGCCACCGGGGACACTCACCCATGGGTCGGCGACCTTGCGAGAACCCACCCCCCCAACCTGTTTTCTCTTGCATTGCCATAGACAACAACATTTCAGCCTGCTGGCCTTTCTCAGGTAAAGTGGCTAAACCCACTAAAGCCAGTAAAGAAAGGCCAGCAGCCGAAACATTGTAGTCTGTGGCACAATAAATTATCTTTTTTTATTCAAATCCGTGTGCCCTTTTCCATCAATCATATTGTATACATTGGACGAAATGCCGGTCTTCCCTGAGACTAAGGGGCACCGGTAAAAGTATGACTAATTGTTTTTTTTAGTGTGCAGCAAATCCCCATCATTTTTGCGTTCTCTTGCTCTGCCCCAATCTGACACAGCACCTTGCTCTCTCACCCCCCTCTTACACTCCCGCGTCACCCTTTCCTTCCCCAAAGGTTGTCCTTTAATCAGATCTTACCCAAATTGTCTCCATCTCCCTTGGAAATGTTCTGTCTTTAAACTGTGCGGCTCCTCTTGATCCGAACTTTCTTAGCTGACCCCTTTAGGTTTCGGCTCCGAGGGTCTAAAAAATAAGCGACTCCGAAAAGATGTGAAATATGCCCACGGGTCCTAATGGGGCACTGAGGGGGAGACTTAAATACTAGTAAATATAATCTACTGTGCTAACAAATATAATCTATTAACTAACAAATATAACTTATTAAACTAAGAAATATAACTTATTAAACTAAGAAATATAATTTATTAAACTAAGAAATATAACTTATTAAACTAAGAAATATAATTTATTAAACTAAGAAATATAACTTATTAAACTAACAAATATATCTTATTAAACTAAGAAATATAATTTATTAAACTAAGAAATATAACTTATTAAACTAAAAAATATAACTTATTAAACTTACAAATATAATCTATTTAACTAAATAAATATCTATTAAACTAAATAAATATCTATTCAACTAAATAAATATAATCTACTTCAAAACAATACAATAAAAAGCTGAAATGATACGTTAACCAAGCCACAGATGTGATGCCAATGAGCGTTGAACTCCTTGCAGATCCACCGTCAGCTGGTTGTGGCAGAAAGTGGTGACATGCAGTAGAACAGAGTGGTTGAGCTGTAACCACGGCAGTCAGGTCAGAAATCAACACAATATTTTTTGAAATTTAGAATGAGAATGTTCAGTATGTCACATTCTGGGCTCAGACACTGAGCCCTGTCACATGTTAGCAGCTTGTGATAATAGAAAGTATCCATATACTGGGATGTGATAAGAGACATTATAGTCATTTTATACTGGGTCCCATAACCTGCTTTATATGAAGTATCATTTTACACTAGTAGAGATGTTACATTTTGAAAAAATAGCGCTTCTGGCGACAATGTTCATTTTCTCTACAAATGATAAATGAAAAAGTTGGATAAAATGTTATATGTGTGTGCGCGCGCGCAATATATATATATATATATGAGTGAAAAGAGAAAAAAGTAACCCGTATGGGAGCACTCAGGTATGCAGATTAACATATAGTATTTTATTTATTTGACACAGTGCAAAAAAGGATAAGTAAACAGTACATGATTAAAAACACTTTAAAAAGGCTAGGACCCCTGTCACGGGTACTACCCATAGACACAAGTGGGCAAAACTAGGGAATGACTCAAATTGTCAACCCTTAACATGAAAATGGATAGTGACTCAAGAAACACTTGGATAGGTCAGAATAAATCACAACAGGTTAATGGGTTCACAGGCACCTATACAAAGCTAAAGATAATACGTACTACACACCAATGAAGTGACTAGTCAAAATATAAATGACAATCTTAAACCATCATGAATCTGCTTGAGCATACAATTATGTAACCAATACCAACAGCACAAATAAATCACTTGAAGGAAAAAGGTGGCATGATGGGATGAAGTCACTAGATGTGTGGAGCAATGAAGTGTGTGAATAGCATGTATGGAAAATTGCCTGATGAACACCTATTAGATAACCTTGTGTGTGTTGTCAGTATCCATAATGAAAAAATAGAGTGTCACAGTCCAGAGATTAGTTGCACCAGTGCTGGGTAGCATAGTTACGTGAACATCTGTCAGGGGTCCTGCCTAGCACCCCCACTCCGACGCACCCCCACTCCAAGTCTAAGTCTCTGGACGAAACGCGTCCATGCTATTCACACACTTCATTGCTCTACACATCTAGTGACTTCATCCCATCATGCCACCTTTTTCCTTCAAGTGATTTATTTGTGCTGTTGGTATTGGTTACATAATTGTATGCTCAAGCAGATTCATGATGGTTTAAGATTGTCATTTATATTTTGACTAGTCACTTCATTGGTGTGTAGTACGTATTATCTTTAGCTTTGTATAGGTGCCTGTGAACCCATTAAGCTGTTGTGATTTATTCTGACCTATCCAAGTGTTTCTTGAGTCACTATCCATTTTCATGTTAAGGGTTGACAATTTGAGTCATTCCCTAGTTTTGCCCACTTGTGTCTATGGGTAGTACCCGTGACAGGGGTCCTAGCCTTTTTTAAGTGTTTTTAATCATGTACTGTTTACTTATCCTTTTTTGCACTGTGTCAAATAAATAAAATACTATATGTTAATCTGCATACCTGAGTGCTCCCACACGGGTTACTTTTTTCTCTTTTCACTCATACTATTTACAACCCGTGAGCACCGCCAATTCTTACTGATGTAAAGTTATTTATTGGCTTATGGTGGCATTAATATTGCAAAAGTAGATGCAAGGTTTTTTCCCCCACCTTCCCCCCCTTTTTTCCCCCGTTATTTGAACATACATATATATATGACACGTCAGGTCACTCTGTAACCGAACCCGGATCTGTGACGCATATGTACTGAGGTGGGGTTGGATCCCCCACGGTTATTTCTTGTTTTATTAATAAATAATTTACTATATTTTAATCTCTGGTGCGCATTGTGTGCATTTTTCTTCTTGTCTGCACAGTGCTTCAGATGCTGCATCTGAAAAAATGCCGGTGGATCGGGATGTGAGGTAGGGAAGTGACGTCCGCGCCGGAACGTTATTGCCACGCCTCCAAATATTCATTGCCACGCCCCCAAATCGCGCCCGAAGCATACCCTGCAAAGCCATAAAAAAGCTCAGGCTTCAGCAAGTGTATTGCAGCGTGTGCGCCTTCCCTCCATCTGAAATACTATAGACGCAGCCTTATCGACGCTTACTAAATAGGCCCGTGTCTCTCTCTCTCTCTGTGTGTCTCTGTCTCTCTCTGTGTGTCTCTGTCTCTCTCTGTGTGTCTCTGTCTCTCTCTGTGTGTCTCTGTGTCTCTGTGTGTGTCTCTGTGTCTCTGTCTCTCTCTGTGTCTCTGTCTCTCTCTGTGTCTCTGTGTCTCTGTGTGTCTCTGTTTCTCTCTGTGTGTCTCTGTGTGTGTCTCTGTATCTCTGTCTCTCTCTGTGTCCCTGTGTGTGTCTCTGTGTCTCTCAAATCAAATCAGCTTTATTGGCATGTCAAAAGAACATTTCAGTATTGCCAAAGCATGAGTAATAGGGGGTGTGGGACAATGATTACACGAATACTAGGGGGTACGGTATAATGGTTATACAGTACATTACTTTTGTCTCTCTCTCTCTGGGCCTCATGCAGAGAGCATCGTTATTTCAAAATTCGCCATTTTTTGTACAATTTCGCGCAGAAACCGGCAGAAAATGGCGAGTTACGAAAAACGCGCCATTTTGTTTTTTCTATTGCTAAAACTCGCCTCGCGGCTGGCGAGAACCTCCGTCTCGCCATTTTTAAAACTCTCCGAATGCAGAGAGGTACGAACGGCATGTAGCGGCTGTTCGCGCCAGGGAAATGGCGCGATTTTCTCATTTTTGCCGCGCCAGGAAAAGTTGGCAATAAAATGGCGCTCGCCGCCTATACCAAAGGGGGGAAAAAAGCCGCGATTTTTTTTTAACACATTTCTGAAGCGCGCATCTTTCCCATTCAAACTCGCCACACGCATCCATGTTAAACATAGCAGAATTCGTACTTTTCTGCATATGGAGAATAAAACTCTCCAAAAAAGCTACTTTTTTTTTTTTTTTTTTTTTTATAACTTTCTTTTATTGTTTTTTTGCAGAGATAGTACAATCCAGAATCATATTGTTATCATTTAGTCTGCTTTATGACATACAACATCAAGACGAACATGGAAGGGGGAAGACGTGAGAGGGAAGGGTGAGGGGGTGGGGGGGGGGTGGGCAGGTAACGGCTCATGGAGGGGTGTAGTATCCTCCGAGTATTCCAATAAACCTGGCTCTTTCTGCGTGTTCTGATCTAACTCCTCGATCAACCCACCGAGTCCAGCGATCGGGGGAAGGTGTAGGTCTCTCGCATTCGTCCTATCTGTCAAACTATTTGTCAACTCTCTCGTGTGTCTGTTCCGTCACTGAAGGACAGCCCACCTGTTACTATCAAAGCCAAACGGTGGCATTGCTCATCCCTGGGATATCGGTCTGTGCCAGCCACAATGACCATACTTTTTGAAAATTTGAGCCAGTGTCGTTGACTAGACTTGTCAACTTTTCCATCTGGCAGGCGAACCAAATTCTGTTCCGAATTTTGTCTATCGATGGAATTGCATTCTGATTCCACAACGCTGCGGTCTCGCACCTCATCGCCGTAGCAAAGTGTGCTATTAGTTTGTTTCCTGATCGAGATACCTCGTCCGTGGGCCTACCTAACAAGAAAACCCACGGATCCAGTTGGATTTTGAGGCCCAAAAAGACCTTTTGAAGCCAATCTCTAATTTGTGTCCAGATGGGTATGATTCGTGGACAAGACCACAGCATGTCTACCAGGTCCCCCTGTTCCCCACACTGTCTAGGGCAGAGAGGGGAAGCTCCCGCGACGAATTTTGCCCTTCTAACTGGGGTGAGGTACCACCTCAATAATACTTTATATGAGTTCTCCTTCAGTGTCGTACAAATCGAGCTGCTGGCCGCAGCTTTGAAAATTGCTGTCCACTCTTCGTCTTCTAACGGTCCTGTCAGGTCTGTCTCCCATTGGGTCATAAAACTGGGTCTATGTGCGTCATCCTTATCTGTCCCAACCACCTCCCTGTACAGAGCAGAGATGAGTCCCCGTGTATCGGTTCCCCGATCACAGAGCTTTTCAAAATTAGTTAGTGGTGGTCTGTTTGGGTGTTTGGTATAAAATGCCCGAACCTGGAGGTATCTAATCAAATCTGTGTTGGGTAAGCCCTTTTCTGACTGTAAAATCTCGAATGTTTTGATTGTGTCTCTGCCCTCCAAGTCCTTAAGCCTTCTTAAGCCCCCCTTTTGCCAGCATGTGAAGTTCCTTTCAGTTAACCCCGGAGCAAAGTCCGGATTGCCATATAAAGGGGCCATTAATGAATCTTTAGAGGTCAATGAATGCCTATTTTTTGTCGATTCCCAGACCGAGAGAGAGTTCAACACAGAGGGCAGCGGGTTTTTTAGATCTTTTAGTCTAGCCCTGGGATACCAGATAAGATCCTTGAGCTCTAGCGGAGCACACACCTCCCTCTCCAAAGCTACCCATCGCCTCAGCTCTGGATCACCATGCCACTGCGTGATCTGACATAGTTGGGCCGCTTTATAGTAAGCCATCAAGGTCGGCACTGCCAGACCTCCAGTTTCCTTAGGCCTTTGCATGATTGACATTCGCACTTTTCTGCATATGGAGAATAAAACTCTCCAAAAAAGCTACTTTTTATGAAATTCGCCAATTTGAAAATTCTATGCTCTCTGCATGAGGCCCTCTGTGTCTGTCTCTCTCTCATTCTCTGTGTCTCTCTCATTCTCTGTCTCTCTCTCTCTGTCTCTCTCTCTCATTCTCTGTCTCTCTCTCATTCTCTGTCTCTCTCTCATTCTCTGTCTCTCTCTCTCATCCCTGTATGATAGGTATGTTCCAACTCTATTTTTTGCTTTTCTTTTCCGTTTCAGAGGAGGGAGTCCCTCACCTCTTCAGCCACACACCAGGAACGCTGGATTGCTTTCAGACACTCGGAGAGGCGGATACAGTCGTGGATTGCAGGCACTGATTTATCTGGTAAATACCGCAAACATGCTTGAACAAGGGCCGTAGACATTTTATTTGATGGTTTAGATTACCATTGTCTGTGGTTGTTAGTTATTGGTATTAGAGTTTTTTGATGTTGTTACGAATCAAATACATTTTGAAGTAGTAATCCCCTTCGAACTGGCCATTCCTGGCCAATAATGCCCTGGCTGTAAAAGTTGAAGGGCCCAAGCAAAGCCCCCACCTCTATACACACTAACACTGCAGGGGCATCAAAGTGTCTCATTGTCATGGCAACGGGGGGTGTCACGTGATGTCATTTGTTTAATAAATTATTTTTTAAGGTGTCCCGGTTTTTCATTTTCGAAATCTGGTCACCTTATGTATTTATGCTGCATTCAGTGTTGTAATGTGCTGTAATTGGGTTACATGGCGTACATAGTGTATATACCGCATTCAGGGTAAGTGCTGTATGTGGATTATAAAGTGTATATATGCTGCATTCAGGGTTATAAGGTCGTTTATAGAGTATATACTGCATTCACGGTTACGTGCGGCATGTGGAGTATAAGGTGTATATATGCTGCATTCAGTGTTATAATGTGCTTTAAGTGGGTTACATGGCGGGTATAGTGGATATACTGCATTCAAGGTTACGCGCCGTATTGGATTATAACGGGTATATATGCTACAGTCAGTGTTATAATGTGCGGTATTTGGGTTACAGGGGTGTATACGGTACCGCAGGCGTGGTGGCGTGCCGTATTTTGATTATATGGCATACACTGCGATCACGGTTACGTGCTGGGTTCTGAATATAATGTTTATAGACCACATGCGCGGTTACATGACGGGTTTGGATTATATGGCGTATATGCTGCATGCTTGGCTTCGGGCCATTGCGTGGAGCATAGGGGTATGTATATACTGCCTTTGGGGGTCATGTGCTGTATTGGTCCAGCGTTACATGCTACATTCAGGACGACATGGGGTATACGGTGCGTTATGCTGCAGGCAGAGGTATAACGCGTGTAGGGGTTAATTTCACTTCCTGTTCAGCGCAGGCCATGGTAGGGCATGGGTAATCCCTCTTCCTGTTCAGCACTTGGCTCCCTCTATCGTATGGGTAATCCCATTTCCTGTTTAATATACGGCCCTGCGGTTGTATGGGTAACCCCACTTCCTGTTCAGCACATGGCCCTGCTATGGACGGGTAACCCCCCACTCTCTGTTCAGCACAGGGCCGCATGCCTCTGGTTTGGTGTGGGTAATCCCACTTCCTGTTCAGCGCATGGCCAGGGATGGTGCGGGTAATCCCACTCCCTGACTGGGCACGATCAGGAAAATATGCTGGTATAGCAAATATGCATGCGGGAAGGGGGTAAAGGGGCGGTTGCAAATAGCAGGCCTAACCCCCCTTCTTCGGTTAGCAGGAGGTCCCATGTATCGATGATAACATATCAATTCATGTTTCTTTCAGTCAGTTTCGGTACCACGTGCGAGTAGCAATTCAGTTTTCATCCGGATCGGATCCGCCTCCGTCGACCCTCGATACTTCCCATACTCACAGAAAAACTCAGTAGACGGAACACATAGTTAAATCACGCAAATTGAAATGACACTCCCGCGACACTTAGCGCATCAATCAGAATGTACTTCGTAGACAAAATCATACAACTGCAGGCTGACGCGCGAAGCAAGGAAGAAGGCTGGTTCCAGAGTCAGCTGTTGATGCTCATGCACCGGCAGAGTCACCAGCAGTAGTGACACCAGCGATAAGCGCAGCGCCAGTTCTAGCAACGCTAATCGCATCAGCAGCGGCGATAGCTACAGCTATAGCGACAGTCGTAGCGCCAGCATTGGGGGCGGCACCAGCGGTAGCGACACCTGTAGTTCCAGCAGCGGCAGTGGCCGCGGTTCCCCCGCAGGCGGTTAACAACACACCTCTAGGGGCCGGTGGGCTGGCCGGGCTAGTGGACTCACCATCCTCCACGCTCCCCCTCCCTCAGGCGGCACCCGCCTCAGAGGAGCTAGCCAAGGATAAGAGGATGCCCGATGCGGCATATAAGGTCTCTTATACATCCAGACCTAGCTCAGTGGGCTTGCACTTGCTGAAAGAGGTGAAGGACAAGATATGGGCCGGGGAGTACGTAGATATATTATCTCTGCTACCAGGCTACAGGGAGGCAGGCGTTGGCCGCGTCCTCAAAGACGGGGGAAGCGAAGAAGGTGGATGTGGAAAAGAGGCTTTTCCCACACACCTTTCGCAATTGGTCTAAGGCATTTGTTATCCTGGCTGGAGTAATTGGGGAGAAGGATCCCCAGGCGTGCGCCTCGCTCTTTACGTATCACGACATGATCGAGGAAGCACACCACACGTACGGGGGAACGGGTTGGTGGACATATGACCAGTGCTTTAGGCAATCAATAAAGGCCCAAGAGGTGGTGATACCATGGAACGTCAAGGACGTCAACCTTTATTTGCAGTTTGTGTCTGGGGGCGGGGCAGATTCCTTTCGAGGGAGCGGCACCGGAGGTAGGGGGACATGGCGGAATAACGTACCAGGGACTAGCCAGTCGCTGCGCACCAACTCGGGCGTCTGTTGGCCGTTTAACCTGTCCAACTGCACGTACGACAACTGCCGTTTCCAACACATCTGCTCCTTTTGCGGCGGCCGCCACGCCCAGGCAAAGTGTTTTAAGAAGGGCGGTCGCAGGGGGAGGAGCGAAGGGCGGAAGTTTGGATGCGAGGGTAGCGACACCAATAATCGTCGCCAATTTGGCACCGTGGCTAGCAAGGTATCCCAATAGGGAAGCAGCCCAGCTACTCTTAGCTGGGTTTAAGGAGGGGTTTAGGATCCCGTTTGAATATCAAGCGGGATCTGAGTTTAGTTGGAACTTGAAATCGGTCAGGACACACGGTGACGTAGCTAGGGAAAAGGTCTGGAAGGAAGTCCAATTGGGAAGGATGGCTGGCCCCTTCGAGTCCCCTCCCTTGCCTAGTCTCAGGATTTCCCCATTGGGAGTGGTCCCCAAAAAAAGAGGCTGGGGAGTATAGGTTGATACAACACCTATCCTACCCCGAGGGGTCGTCGGTAAACGACGGCATTGACAGGGAGTTGTGTTCGGTGTCTTACGCGAACTTCGATCAAGCCGCAGCGCTGGTGGAAAGGATGGTAGAAGGGGCTCTAATGTCAAAAGCTGACATCAAATCGGCCTTCAGACACTTGCCAGTCCACCCCGAGTGCTTTCATTTGCTAGGCTGCATGCTCGAAGGTCAGTACTACATAGACTTATGCTTACCAATGGGAGGGGCGCTTTCTTGTTTTTATTTCGAGACATTTAACACCTTCCTAGAATGGGTGGCCCGGAAGAGGGTGCAAGCAGCGGGGGTCATGCACTACTTGGACGACTTCCTTTTTGTTGGCCCCAGGGGTTCGGACTTATGCGCTAGGTGGCTGTTTGAATTTTCAGCCCTGGCGCGTGAGTTCGGCGTTCCTTTGGCCGACGAGAAGACGGTGCGGCCAACAACCACTCTTACCTTTTTGGGCATAGAAATCGACTCTGAGGCGATGGAGTACAGGCTCCCTCCGGAGAAGCTGGTCGCCCTAAGCAGGCTTCTCCGCGAATTCATAGCTCTCAAGAAAACATCATTGAGGCACTTCCAGGCGCTGCTAGGCCACTTAGTATTTGCTGCGCGCGTAATGCCGGCTGGGAGGGTTTTCGCCAGGCGCCTCTCCGCAGCAACGGTCGGGGTGAGACGACCCAACCACTTCATCCGTATCACCGCCGAAATGCGAAAGGACTTGACGGTGTGGCTGCATTTTTTAAAGGATTATAACGGCAGAACCTTGTGGCGAGGTCCCCCATCCAACAACACAGAGTTGCAGTTGTTTACAGACGCCTCAGGGTCAGTCGGTTTTGGGGCCTACTTCGGTGGGGCATGGTGCGCGGAGCGGTGGCCTCCCCACTGGCGGGGGACGCCGCTCATTAAGAACTTGGCGTTCTTGGAACTATTTCCCTTGCTCGTCGCAGTGCGCCTGTGGGGTCACTTATTCGCGAATAAGCAAGTAATTTTTTGGACAGACAACATGGGTGTAGTGGAAGCCGTGAACAATTTCGGCTCACGCTCCCCGCCGGTGCTGTCCCTTCTGCGCTGTTTTGTACTGGCATGCTTGCAATTGAACATAGCGTTCAAGGCTCGACATGTCCCGGGGGTGGTGAATAACATTGCTGATGCCTTATCCCGGTTACAGATGGCGCTGTTTCGGAGACTGGCCCCCGGGGCGGACCTAATCGGCAGTCCATGCCCTGCAGACCTTTGGGTGCTGGCGACGACCAAGTGACCTCGTTGGTACGATCATCGCTGGCTCCGGGTACGTGGCGGGCCTATTCGGCAGCGTGGCGCGATTATCAAAGTCTGGCAGGGGAATTGGGTCTCGATGTATTGGGAGTCGGGACCTTGCTATCATTTGTCCTAAACTTAAGGGCAGGGGGTTTATCGGGAGGATCCATAGGGAAAAAGTGACAGGGGTCTCCTTCTTTTTGCAGCTAGAGGGCAAGGGGGACCCAACGAAGGCGTTTATCATCAAAAGGGTCCTAGCGGGGTTAACAAAGGGGACGGCGACAAATGACAGCAGACGGCCAGTGACACCAGCGATATTAGAAGATTTAATGCAGGCCACAGACAGAGTGTGCCTATCGGGGTTGGAGGCGAAACTTTTCCGGCTGACGTTTGCATTGGCTTTCTTCGCAGCACTGCGAGCTGGGGAGTTGGTGTGCGCGTCGCGCAAGGGCGAGGGAGGGATGCAGTTTGAGGACATAGTCTTAGGGGAAGGGTGGGTCAAACTACACGTGAAAAGGTCAAAAACAGACCAGCGGGGAAGGGGAGCGTGGATATCTTTGCTAGGGCTACCAGGGACCAAATTTTGCCCAGTGAGCACGCTCAGGGAATACTTGGCATGCAGGCCAGACGGTCAGGGCCCCCTGCTCCTTCACGCGGACGGGGTACCGTTATCTAGATTCCAGTATCTGTGGGTTTTCCGCATGTGTCTAAGACACCAGGGCCTCGACGAGGCACAATACGGGACACATTCGTTCCGGATTGGGGCGGCAACGGAAGCATCACGCGCGGGGCTGTCAGTAGCTGCGATACAAAAGATAGGGCAATGGAAGTCTAACAGATACCGGTCCTATATCACCCCACTCTGCCACATAACCAGGATGTTGACGCCCACCTGATGACATCAGAGCTACCATATGGCGCCCCCTAGTGACGTCAGACGTCTAGGTCTAAATCCCTGGCAATACAGCATAGAGCTGTCTTGGAGGACTGCAGCCACAGCCACACCTCTCCCCAGACTGAACACTCCCCCATGTGTGGCTGTGGCTGCAGTCCTCCAAGACAGCTCTATGCTGTATTGCCAGGGATTTAGACCTAGACGTCTGACGTCACTAGGGGGCGCCATATGGTAGCTCTGACGTCATCAGGTGGGCGTCAGCATCCTGGTTATGTGGCAGAGCCGGGAGGGGTGAGTATCAGGGGGGTTGGTATATATTGTGACTGTTTCTTGTGTTTGGTAGCCTTCACCTTGAGAAAGGCAGTATTTGACTGCCGAAACGTTGGACTTTATGGCATATTAAACCTCCTTTGAGTAAGACCGTGTGCCTGCTTCTTCTTCTTTGTCCGGCTACAGGAAGGGTCAGGAGACAGGGAGGACAGAGGCAGGAGAACCCCATCTGGCTCCGGCCTTGCCTGTCCTTACAAATACAAACATACAACCCCTCACTAAATAACATAGCCCTAACCCCATGTAATAATCCTGGGGGTAAACAAAATAATGGTTTTATGAATATTGTAATGGTTTATTAGGGACCTAGGAGGTGGCCAGTGGGGCTGTTATGTGTATTTGTGTTTATTGTGGGTAGCGGGGGTGGGTGAACGGGGTATTGGCCCCAAGGATGGGTGTTTAGGCCTACCGGGTGGGGGGGTAGTGGGAGGGGTTAACCCCTTCATTACCTTAGCGGTATTAACCACTAAGTTAAAGAAGAGGTTAAGTCATCCCCCAACCCCCTGGCAAGGCCTAAACACCCACCCAGGGCCAAATACCACCTTCTCCCACCCCCGCTACCCACAATAAGCCTGGCACGGGTATATAACCCCTTCATTGCCTTGGCGGTAATGAAGTTGCCTGTAAATGCATTTTTTATGCATGGGATTCATGCCGGGGGTCTCTGGTGCTGATATTAATGGATATCAGCTCTGGGACACATGCATGTTATTTTCATCGCAGCTTCACCCCACCTTCTTGCCAACTTTTGTGGCGGGACAATTTGGAGAAGAAACAGCAATTTTAAAGTGGCGATCAGCCGCAATAAGCTGATCAGGGCTTATAGAATTGAGCGTGTTTGAAAAACTGGCGATCAGTGCCGAAAAGTGGCTTATCACCGCGCGTCTGCCGATTTTATTTATTTATTTATTTTCCGGCAAAAAAAAAACGGTTATTTTTGCTCTAATCGCCAGCTTCTCTGGGCTTACTGAATCGCTGTAGGCGATTACTGCATGAGGGCCTTAGGGAGGATTTGTTCCTGTAAAGTACACCTAGTTTGGCATAGGATTTGGATGTCAGGGTATCAATGTGCAACCCAAATGTTAAATGGGAGTTGAACTATATGCCCAGATATTTCAAACCAGTAACAGGGGCTAGGATGGTATTAGAGCTGGTTTTTATCTGAAGCTCTGTCATTGGCAGCTTTAGCAATTTAGCTCTGGTCCCAAATACCATTGTTACAGTCTTGTCAGTGTTTAAAATCAGTTTGTTTTGGGAAATCCAGTTTCAAGTCTCAAAAAATCAGATTGAAGTATGTGTTCAAGGTCAGAGAGGCGAGGGCTGCGTGCATATAGGATAAGATCTAAGGCCACTCACAATATAAATTCCTCATCTATCCGACATAAGTATAAAATATACTCTACCTAGACCCCTAATACAGAGTTACCCACCTTATACGGGAGCAGCTGCCAGACGAGTATAGTAAATGTATCTTATTTCTTTTACCACTGGAGGGCAGCGTGGAGTTACATGGAGTGGCGCCCGTAAGGACGACATGCCAGTTAGGCGGAAGGAGAAGCGCACACACTTTTATGTGAAACGGATATATTTGGGGAGGGATTTAGGAGTCTGAGTGAGAAAATTGATATTTTGTCACAATGGAAAAATTGAAAAATTAACCATTTAAATATGCACAGATTTTATCCCACTTTTGGAAATTAGGGATGTTGCCTAAAAGTTTGAGAATGCACAAAGTGCCACCCCTGGGCTTTAATGAAGCAGCATTTGTGGGATAAGGGGAACAGCATTCTGTATAAAGGTATTTTGGGCTCGATATAAATAATTGAAGCCAAAAACTAATATTAAGGGGCCTATGCAGAGAGCAGCGCGAACGGAAATTTCGGCGTTTTTTAGCGCTATATGGCTATAATAAGGTTGGAAATGGCGAGTTGAGTAAAAAGCGCCATTTTTTTATTTTTTTTTAGTAGAACTCGCCGCACGGCTGGCGAGAACCAAAATCTCGCCAGTTTTGAAAAGGGCCGTATGCAGAAAGGTACGATCGCCATCTAGGGGCTGTTCGCGCCATTAAAATGGAGAGAAATTCTACAATTAGCTCCGCCAGCAAAAGTTGGCAGGAAACTGGAGCTCACCGGCGAGAGTGAAAAGAAAAAAAAAAAACGCGCTTTTTTTCAAACATGTTTCACCAGCGCGCATCTCGCCGGTTGAAACTCTCCATAATCAAGCATGATTTTAAATGCAGTTTTCTGACCTTTCTGCATATGGAGATAAAATCACGCCATTACAGGTACAATTTATTACCAATTCCAATTATTTCCAGCGCTGCTCTCTGCATAGGCCCCTAAGTAAATTGAGAATGGAAAAATATTCAGCACAAACGTACAGAATGTGATGTTCTGAGAGATCTTACAGATGTTATCAAATCCCACAATGAATGTATAGAAAATGTCTGTATAGAACGAGTCAAACAAGAATATGCCAATAAAACGTTTAATTGGGAGATACAGGGGCCACAATTCAGGTCAGTTAGCTGGAAGAAGGGAAGCCGGTCAGCCGGTAGAGCCGGTCAGCCTGTCAGCCAGTAGAGCAGGTCAGCCGGTCAGCCAGAAGAGCAGGTCAGCCGGTCAGCCAGTAGAGCAGATCAGCCGGTAGAGCAGGTCAGCCGGTCAGCTCTGAGATCAGCATTACTTATATCCCCTAAACGTTGTCCCCTGCATGTAATGCGCAGAACAGCCTACACTGCATATACTGTACATGAGATACTTAACCCTTTCTTTTCGCTCGACTCTAATCTGAATGATTTGCTAATTGTTTTGTAATTAGAGAGATATTTGTAGCAGAATCCCATGTATGTTCTTTTTACCTTTTTAGATACTGTTTTGTGTTATAAAAGATATGACAGATCAGAGGGGCTTCCTGTTTGCACTCGTGTTTTGGCAGAAGTGTATATGTGACCCTATAAATCTCCCTCACACCTGGCTTGGCAGTGTGACACTAGTGCAGCGACCTGGGGAAGAATCACTGAGCTGTTAGCAATAGATACAACGGATAGAAAAGACACTACACATAGGTTGGATTAAAGAGAGTATTTTATTGAAATAATTAATCTCTTTGCTGGTAGGGGCCTGCAGCACATTGCAGAGCGATATAGTAACACGCAGAGCAATGCACTGCAGGCCCCTCCGGCAGCAAAGGAGTGAAGACCAATGCAGGGTGTATAAAGATCTCACTGATAATTCATGCACAAAGGGCAGTTTGTTGCTGTGATCCAGAGGAAGGCGAAACATAACCCCTGCTGTGCAATGGGGGGAAAAAATTCCTTCCTGACCCCATTAAATGGCGATCGGATGGTCCCTGGATCACTGCGCAGTGAGATCAGATGGAACAGCACAGATCAGCGTTGTTATACACAGGGGCACACTCAGTATATAGAGATGCGGGTGATGGGGCCCTTGTGCCCCTGTGTATAACTCACCTGCTCCCCCATTCCCCTGCATATCTATCCCATTCACCCCTTTTCCTCCCGCATACCTCGCAGGGCCGGCCGGCCATTAGGCGGTCGCCTAGCGCGCAAAGGTCCTAGGGGCGCATTAATAATCATTATTATTTTTTCCTCTTATTATTTCTAATTTATTTATCTTTTTTTTTAAATTATTATTCTTTTTTTTATCCAGTATTTTGGCGCCCTTTTATTTTTATTTTGCGTCGCGCTGGGGTGCGGTCGCACCCCCTGCAGCCCCGATAGCTACGCCACTGTTTATTTTATTATTTTATTTATCTTATTATTTTTTATACAACTGGGGCACAAATTTTAAGTTTCGCCTGGGGCGCATGAAACCCGTGCTCCGGCCCTGCTCCTTGTTCTCTCTCACCCTCTCACGCCCAATATCCCAATCTCCCTATAGTACCTGCCCCTCCCGCAGCCTTCCTGATCTTATCTGCCTCTCCTGCGGTCAAACCAACTTCTCATGGCCCCTAGAATACCCCTGGATCTACGCCCTGGCTCCTCTGCTACCTGCTCCCGGGGTCTGCTGCTCCGCCTAAAAAAGGTGAAACAGCAGATCTGTCCGCACCTCTCGTATTCTGCTACCTGCTCCCGGGGTCTTCTCCTCCGCCTAAAAAAGGTGAAGCAGCAGATCCGTCCACACCTCTCGTATTCTCCTAGGCCATCGTCCACCACGTCGCCAGACTTGACATCCGCTTCGTCGTCTGCCTCATCGGCCGCCTTGTAGCCCACCTCTTCGCACCACTTGACGCCCGCTTTATCGTATGCCTCGTCGTCCGCCTCGTAGCCCGCCTCGTCGTCTGGTGGCACAAAGGGCACCACCTTCGTGCGTGTCCTGATCTGCAGGAGACATGAAGTGTTTGTAACCAGGGACAGTGATACTCTGTATCGCAAGAGCTCCTGTGCCACTTATACCCCCTCCCCAATACCACGTTATACCGCCCTCCACAGGGCAAATACCCATTATACCCACCTCCCCAGGCTCAGTACCCAGTTATACAACCCTCCCAAGGCCCAGTACCCAGTTATACAACCCTCCCAAGGCCCAGTACCCTGCTATACGCCCCTCCCCAGGCCCAGTACCCGTTATACCCACCTCACAAGGCCCAGAACCCGTTATACCCACCTCACCAGGCCCAGTACCCATTATATACCCCTCCCCAGAAGGTCATGTTTCTATTTATCAAAAATACATTGAGTTACCTCTGGTTTTCAAGCATGTCCTGGGGGAGTTATCACAGAGACACAGAAACGTCGCTGAGTTTGGTGAGTAACTCCCTTAAACTCTCAGCAGTTGAATTCCCCATTAGGCGCTTAATGCGTTAAAAACAAGCGTTGCTATTTCTTTGCATGAAGTTGCAGGTAATTGGAAGAGTTACACAGTGACGGCTATTTCATCACTCACCTTCTTCCATCGAATCGGTCTTAGCGGTAGTGATCTCAGTATTATTTCCTCCTTCACATCGGATATCCATATCCATTCTTCGCCTCTGATCTGTATGCAAGACAATGCTTTAAGACAGGGTTGCGCAACCTTTTTCCCCTGCTCCCCCCTCCACCCTCCCCACCTTGTCTCCGACGTTCTGATGTAACGACGTCATGTGATATCACGTTGCTATGGCAATGCCACATCATGTGACGCCACGTTGCTGTCTCCAGAAGCCGCCGGAGACAAGGAAAGGGAACTTACAGAGGCCTTGCGCGCGATTTCCGGCATTTAATTTAAATGCTGTGGGGAAGAGCGAGGGGCCACTGTAAGCGCCGAGCCCCTCCCCAAGAAAATGTCGTACCCCTGCTTTAAGAGATATTCTAGGACCCTCCAACTCCTCCATCGGACCCTTCCTCATATTGACTGACCTTGCAGTGCTCTGCACTGACTTGCACTGACCTGCTATGATGCCCCTCAAAATACCATGCTAACTCATTCTGAACATACATGTGTCCTTTCTACATGTTTTAACCTGAATTAAAGTTCCAGTCAGTCATAGCAGAAAAGAAGGTTGATCAACAACACGACTAGCCGTCGGAATTCCAAACGGAGCTGACTACAGTTTACAGACTACAAACCATACTCTCCAGACTGCAAGTACCACATTGCACCCCACACACACTTTCCCCCTTTTTTCTTGACCCTGCATGTCCCCGACACCCCAAACGCAGAGTCAAAGGCCCAAAGCACCAGAGGGCACCACCCCACCCCACGTTAAAAACCCCCAAGGTTATTTTTGTTCACCCCCAATGTTCTCCCCAGTTCATCCACACTGGAGTACACCTAAATGCACACAACTTGGCACAACCAAAACATTAGTTGGGATAAGGTCCCGCAACCCGAAAAACCACCACGGGGCATCCCCTAACAACAAGCTCCCTCCGGCAAACACTCGCGCACGAAATTTTAAATCAACATATGGCTAAAGTACTAAAAATAACAACGCAGAATGTCAGAGGACTGAACTCTCCCATGAAAAGGAGACTATTGTTCAGAGACCTCAAAAACAGACAAAGTGACATACATATGATTCAAGAAACACACCTGAACAGAGCAGACACTATTAGGTTAAAAGACAAAAATTTTAACCAAATTTATCACTCACCAGCCACAGACAAAAAAGCGGGAGTAGCCATCCTGATTAGAACTAGCATCCCCTTTGCAGTAGAAAAAATAAAGAGAGACAAGACCGGGCGACTGCTAATTGTATCCGGTAAATTAGGCACGACAGAACTAACACTTGTAAGCCTATATGCCCCCAACACAGACCAAGAAAGCTATATTAATGAGGCCTTCGAGACGATAAGCCAATATAAGAAGGGTTACTTAATAATTGGAGGGGATCTTAACACCGTTATAGACTGCAATAAAGACCAGGCGAAGCTCAAGGGCAAAGAGCAATACCGGAGACGGAATAGCTCAACCGCTCTAAAACAAAGCATAAGACTGGGTGGGCTTGTCGACGCATGGAGGCTAATGAACCCCATAACCAAAGGGTTTACCTTCTACTCACCCCCGCATAAACAATACACCCGCATTGATTATATACTTGTATCTAGTGAACTGACAGAGAGGATAATAAAGGCAGAAATAGACAATATAACATGGTCAGACCACGCCCCGGTTACACTAATCATAAGAGACATGCACCAAAGACCGACGGGCACACAATGGCGAATGAACGACCTACTGCTCAGGCTACCAGACACTAAAAAAGCTATAGGAAAGGCTATACGGGACTACTTCGCAATAAATGACAACGGGCAAATCAGCGACTGTACACTATGGGCGGCGCATAAAGCTACGCTCAGAGGCAAGATAATCAGTATTGCCTCCCATAGGAAAAAGGAGAAAAACAAAAAGATAAATAAGCTAAACAATAGTATTAGAGAAAATGAGGAGACCTACCAACAAACCCCAACGGACAAAGTTAGAGCAGAGATAGACAAGGATAGATTGGAGCTTAAAAATATACTGATTGAAGATACTGAAAAAGCAATGAGATGGACAAACCAGATCTTTTACGAAAAAAGCAATAAGGCAGACAGGCAATTGGCGGCAAAACTCCGCAATAAAACAGCAAACCTCAATATATACAGCATAAAAACCAAACAAGACCGCCTAACACACAATCCGGTTGAAATCAATAAAGAGTTTGTCCAGTATTATAGTAACTTATACAACTTGACAAACCCCGATAAAGCCAACAAGAGGTTCGAAGCAAAGTTAGACGAATATATAAAAAACACAAAGCTATCCAAACTAGACGAGTCAGAATCAGCCCAATTAGGAACCCCGATAACAGCAGAGGAGGTCTCAGCAGCCATTAAATCCCTCAAGAACTCCAAAGCCCCGGGCCCAGACGGGTTCACTAACTTCTATTATAAGAAATTCGAACACACGTTGAAGCCATATCTGATCCGCTGGTTCAATAAGATCCTAGACGGAGAAGCACCACCAAAAGAGTCCCTAAAGGCCTCTATCATTGTAATACCAAAGGAAGGAAAAGACCCGACGTTATGTTCCAGTTATAGGCCCATCTCTCTGATAAATACAGACATAAAACTATTCGCCAAAATTCTAGCAACCAGGTTGAACAGAGTATTAAATTCCTTGGTACACCCTGACCAAGTGGGATTCACCCCAGAACGGCAGGCCTCTGATAACATCAGGAGAGTAATTAACATTATCCACAACAGTAACAAAAACCAACGCCCTACCCTGATTCTAGGGTTAGACGCTGAGAAAGCTTTTGACCGGGTGGCCTGGCCCTTTATGTTCCGGGTATTCAGAGAGATGGGCCTACATGTAAACTTTATTAAAGGCATTAAAGCGCTATATTCCAACCCAATAGCTACAGTTCGCACCTCAGGTTACACATCAGAACCATTCGCAGTCTCTAACGGTACCAGGCAAGGGTGCCCACTCTCCCCAATGCTATTCGCTTTGTGCATAGAGGTATTAGCCTCAAGAATACGAGAGAACCAAGGGATAGAGGGTGTCCCTATAGGAAACAACATATATAAAGTGTCGCTATTTGCGGATGACACTTTACTCTCTCTGACTAACCTGGATACCTCATTAAAAAACCTATTCGACACGCTAGACGAATTTGGCACACTCTCAAACTTTAAAGTGAACAACACAAAATCAGAGGCTATAGGCCTGCACATACCTCCAGAACTAGAAAGCGCACTAAGGAAAAAATTCCCAATAAAATGGATGTCAGACAAGATGAGATACCTAGGAATATACATTACGAGAACATATGATAATATGTACAGAGCAAATTACCCGAATCTTATTAAAAACCTGAAAAAAGACCTGGAATCTTGGTCAAGATACCAGATATCATGGACGGGTAAAATAATATCAGTGAAAATGAACTTATTACCTAGAATACTTTACCTATTCCAAGTGCTCCCCGTCACGGTTCCAGCCTATGTAATAAGAGACTTGGAAAAAGAGATAACCAAATTTATATGGAACGGCAGAAAACCTAGGATAAAGAAGACACTGATGGCTCTCTCCCAGGCAAGAGGAGGCCTGGGTCAACCAGACTTAACAAAGTACTATGAAGCGGCTAGACTAAGTCCGCTAATCTATTGGTCCGCAACCCCAGGGAAAAAGCCGTGGGTGGATATAGAGAGAGTGGAAGCAGGGACAAAGGAGTTAGCGTCTCTTCTATGGGTAAAAAAGGGGAACAGACAAACAGCCTATAGAGCCCACCCAGTCTTACTGCACTCTCTAGACATCTGGGATAAAAACTGCAAACACAGGCAAATCTCCTCCATTCCCTCACCCCTAACACCCATTGGAGCCAATCCCGAATTTACACCAGCTCACAACTCAAATATCTTTAAGCAATGGGATGAGAAAGGGCTCTCTAGGTTAGGAGACATGCAACAGGGAGGGAAAGTTAAATCATTCATGGGAATAAGAGAGGAATATAACATCCCAACCACACAAATATTCCAATACATACAACTGGCCCACTATGTTTCCTCAATCCAACCAAACGACACCTGGAATAGGCCACTCACCAACTTTGAGAGCCTATACCAAAGAGGTCACTACAATAAAGGAACGATTGCCCAACTCTATCAGGTACTTTTAAAACAATATGACGACCAAACAAGCAAAAACATACTAGACTGGGAACACGACATAGGAAACTCCCTAGAGGAAGAGGACTGGGCAGAAATCCACGAAAGGACAGCTAAAGCTTCCCGATGTTCCCTAATCAGAGAAACCAACCTGAAAGTCCTACACAGATGGTATTACACACCAGCCCGCCTCCACTCCTTTTTCCCGCTAACCTCCCCAATGTGTTGGCGTAACTGCGGCCAAATAGGCACATTTAAACATATATGGTGGACTTGCCCCAAAATCATCCTATTCTGGGGAAGAGTTAGACGCCTAATAGAAGAAGCAACAGGGGTAGAGCTAACATGGGACATAGAAACAGTGCTCTTACTAAAACCGACAGACGGACTTGAGAGAAAAATAGACTTTTTGATAACGCAGATCCTCTCCGCAGCCAAAAATTTAATAGCAAGACATTGGAAAAAGAACGACCCACCCCCGATCAACGAGGTATTGCACAAAATAAACTACATAATGACGATGGAGAGACTTACAAGCCTAATACACGACAGACACAACTCCTTCCTGACGATATGGGACCCCTGGGAGACATACATATGGAAGAACCCAATAGGAACCATAAAATAGTAAGGAAACCAGTAATAACTACTAAAGGTTAGGTAGACCTAGACCTAGCATAGGATGTGACAAGTATCATAGAATGTTTGCTTCCTGCATGAAGCCAGTGATGGATGCTACCCCACCACCCTACCCCCCCTCCCCACCCCATAACCCTTTTATTTTCTGTACCCCCCTCCCCCCCACTCCCTTCCCCCCTTTATATGTTAATATGATTTCTGAAAAAATAAAAAAATATATACGTTAAAAAAAAAACAAGCGTTGCTATTTCTTTGCATGAAGTTGCAGGTAATTGGAAGAGTTACACAGTGACGGCTATTTCATCACTCACCTTCTTCCATCGAATCGGTCTTAGCGGTAGTGATCTCAGTATTATTTCCTCCTTCACATCGGATATCCATATCCATTCTTCGCCTCTGATCTGTATGCAAGACAATGCTTTAAGACAGGGTTGCGCAACCTTTTTCCCCTGCTCCCCCCTCCACCCTCCCCACCTTGTCTCCGACGTTCTGATATAACGACGTCATGTGATATCACGTTGCTATGGCAATGCCACATCATGTGACGCCACGTTGCTGTCTCCAGAAGCCGCCGGAGACAAGGAAAGGGAACTTACAGAGGCCTTGCGTGCGATTTCCGGCATTTAATTTAAATGCTGTGGGGAAGAGCGAGGGGCCACTGTAAGCGCCGAGCCCCTCCTCCCTCCTCCCCAAGAAAATGTCGCACCCCTCGATTTGCGCACCCCTGCTTTAAGAGATATTCTGGGATCCTCCATCGGACCCTTCCTCATATTGACTGACCTTGCAGTGCTCTGCACTGACTTGCACTGACCTGCTATGATGCCTCTCAAAATACCATGCTTACTCATTCTGAACATACATGTGTCCTTTCTACATGTTACTCAGCTTGTATGGGCCACAGACAGCTTTCCCGGGGTCCAGGACTAGTTGCCACCGGGGACACTCACCCATGGGTCGGCGACCTTGCGAGAACCCACCCCCCCAACCTGTTTTCTCTTGCATTGCCATAGACAACAACATTTCAGCCTGCTGGCCTTTCTCAGGTAAAGTGGCTAAACCCACTAAAGCCAGTAAAGAAAGGCCAGCAGCCGAAACATTGTAGTCTGTGGCACAATAAATTATCTTTTTTTATTCAAATCCGTGTGCCCTTTTCCATCAATCATATTATCATATTGTATACATTGGACGAAATGCCGGTCTTCCCTGAGACTAAGGGGCACCGGTAAAAGTATGACTAATTGTTTTTTTTAGTGTGCAGCAAATCCCCATCATTTTTGCGTTCTCTTGCTCTGCCCCAATCTGACACACCACCTTGCTCTCTCACCCCCCTCTTACACTCCCGCGTCACCCTTTCCTTCCCCAAAGGTTGTCCTTTAATCAGATCTTACCCAAATTGTCTCCATCTCCCTTGGAAATGTTCTGTCTTTAAACTGTGCGGCTCCTCTTGATCCGGAGTTTCTTAGCTGACCCCTTTAGGTTTCGGCTCCGAGGGTCTAAAAAATAAGCGACTCCGAAAAGATGTGAAATATGCGCACGGGTGCTAATGGGGCACTGAGGGGGAGACTTAAATACTAGTAAATATAATCTACTGTGCTAACAAATATAATCTATTAACTAACAAATATAATTTATTAAACTAACAAATATATCTTATTAAACTAAGAAATATAATTTATTAAACTAAGAAATATAACTTATTAAACTAAAAAATATAACTTATTAAACTTACAAATATAATCTATTTAACTAAATAAATATCTATTAAACTAAATAAATATCTATTCAAATAAATAAATATAATCTACTTCAAAACAATACAATAAAAAGCTGGAGAAATGATACGTTAACCAAGCCACAGATGTGATGCCAATGAGCGTTGAACTCCTTGCAGATCCACCGTCAGCTGGTTGTGGCAGAAAATGGTGACATGCAGTAGAACAGAGTGGTTGAGCTGTAACCACGGCAGTCAGGTCAGAAATCAACACAATATTTTTTGAAATTTAGAATGAGAATGTTCAGTATGTCACATTCTGGGCTCAGACACTGAGCCCTGTCACATGTTAGCAGCTTGTGATAATAGAAAGTATCCATATACTGGGATGTGATAAGAGACATTATAGTCATTTTATACTGGGTCCCATAACCTGCTTTATATGAAGTATCATTTTACACTAGTAGAGATGTTACATTTTGAAAAAATAGCGCTTCTGGCGACAATGTTCATTTTCTCTACAAATGATAAATGAAAAAGTTGGATAAAACGTTATATGTGTGTGTGCGCGCGCAATATATATATATATATATATATATATATGAGTAAAAAGAGAAAAAAGTAACCCGTATGGGAGCACTCAGGTATGCAGATTAACATATAGTATTTTATTTATTTGACACAGTGCAAAAAAGGATAAGTAAACAGTACATGATTAAAAACACTTAAAAAAGGCTAGGACCCCTGTCACGGGTACAACCCATAGACACAAGTGGGCAAAACTAGGGAATGACTCAAATTGTCAACCCTTAACATGAAAATGGATAGTGACTCAAGAAACACTTGGATAGGTCAGAATAAATCACAACGGGTTAATGGGTTCACAGGCACCTATACAAAGCTAAAGATAATACGTACTACACACCAATGAAGTGACTAGTCAAAATATAAATGACAATCTTAAACCATCATGAATCTGCTTGAGCATACAATTATGTAACCAATACCAACAGCACAAATAAATCACTTGAAGGAAAAAGGTGGCATGATGGGATGAAGTCACTAGATGTGTAGAGCAATGAAGTGTGTGAATAGCATGTATGGAAATTTGCCTGATGAACACCTATTAGATAACCTTGTGTGTGTTGTCAGTATCCATAATGAAAAAATAGAGTGTCACAGTCCAGAGATTAGTTGCACCAGTGCTGGGTAGCATAGTTACGTGAACATCTGTCAGGGGTCCTGCCTAGCACCCCCACTCCGACGCACCCCCACTCCAAGTCTAAGTCTCTGGACGAAACGCGTCGGAGTGGGGGTGCTAGGCAGGACCCCTGACAGATGTTCACGTAACTATGCTACCCAGCACTGGTGCAACTAATCTCTGGACTGTGACACTCTATTTTTTCATTATGGATACTGACAACACACACAAGGTTATCTAATAGGTGTTCATCAGGCAATTTTCCATACATGCTATTCACACACTTCATTGCTCTACACATCTAGTGACTTCATCCCATCATGCCACCTTTTTCCTTCAAGTGATTAATTTGTGCTGTTGGTATTGGTTACATAATTGTATGCTCAAGCAGATTCATGATGGTTTAAGATTGTCATTTATATTTTGACTAGTCACTTCATTGGTGTGTAGTACGTATTATCTTTAGCTTTGTATAGGTGCCTGTGAACCCATTAACCTGTTGTGATTTATTCTGACCGATCCAAGTGTTTCTTGAGTCACTATCCATTTTCATGTTAAGGGTTGACAATTTGAGTCATTCCCTAGTTTTGCCCACTTGTGTCTATGGGTAGTACCCGTGACAGGGGTCCTAGCCTTTTTTAAGTGTTTTTAATCATGTACTGTTTACTTATCCTTTTTTGCACTGTGTCAAATAAATAAAATACTATATGTTAATCTGCATACCTGAGTGCTCCCATACGGGTTACTTTTTTCTCTTTTCACTCATACTATTTACAACCCGTGAGCACCGCCAATTCTTACTGATGTAAAGTTATTTATTGGCTTATGGTGGCATTAATATTGCAAAAGTAGATGCGAGGTTTTTTTCCCCACCTTCCCCCCTTTTTTCCCCCCGTTATTTGAACATATATATATATATATATATATATATATATATATATATATATATATATATATATATATATATACATGTAGAGGTATCAGTACTGTGTTAGCCGAGCTTCAATAATCAAAAAATAAATAGATGATACCGTTCTGTGGCTAACGAAATGCTTTTATTTGTGCGAGCTTTCGAGATACACTGATCTCTTCTTCCGGAGATGTTACAATGAATGAAGCAAGGATAACTTAAAAACAGTGTCTCTTGGAATGTTATCTGTGCTTCTCCTTCCCCCCGGTGTGGATGTGTTTTATGGCTAGAGGTGTCAAAGGGTAACTGAAAGCAAGTGAAGAAAGAGTGTGTATGTGTATCAGTGTGAATAAAAATGAATGGAGAGCCCACAGTATAAACAGTGCTCTACACAAAGTGTGTGTGGAGTGAGAGGGATATAAATGGTGTGGGTGGGTGTGGAAATGTGAGAGTTTGTAGCACAACTAAAAGTGTGTGTGGATACTATGTGGTCCCTATTGGTGTATATGGATGGAAAAATAAGGAGTATTAGTATGTGTGAGAGACAGCTGTGTGTGCATACATATAGCACAGTATGTACAGACATGGCCTTTAGCGCTCATGGGAAGAGAGTTCGCTAGTGTCAGTAATGACTCATAAAATTTCGATCTCTGTTTAGGCCACTGCTAAGTGTCCCGAACAGTTGCATAAATTTGTATTCATGCAACCGTCTCTCTTTCAGGGTTTTAAGATTACCTTTGAGTATGGCAACCCTCAGATCGTTCATCTTATGGCCAGAGTCAGAGAAATGTTCGCCAACAGGACTGTCTCTTGTTCCGCGTGTGATGCTGTGGCGATGCAGGTTCATTCTCTTGTTTAGCCCCTGTCCTGTCTCACCTATGTAGTAGCAGCCCCCTGGGCATTTCATGCACATGATGAGGTACACGACATTGCTGGAGGAACAGGTGAACCCTCCTCTGATTTTGTATTCCCGATTCTTGTGTGGTATTTGTATTGTGTCCGCTGTGTAGAGCATTGCGCAGGTTTTGCATCTTGGGTCCTGGCATGGTTTTGTCCCGCATTCAGTTGTACTGCTGAATACTTTACTCCTCACCATAATATTCTTGAGATTATGGGGTTGTCTGTATGATAATAAGGGTGCTTCAGGGAAGACCTGTTGCAGTCTTGTATCTTCCTGGAGGATGGGTTGTAGTTTCCTGGCGATCTTGCGTAGGTCTCCTAGGTGTGGGTTATATGTGACCACCAAAGGAACCCTGTCGCTTGTCTCCTTCTGTTTGTATTCAAGGAGATCACTTCTTGGTATTCTGGTGGCCATATATATATATATATATATACTGTAAATATTCCTGTATATTCATTTGCATGTCTTAGACAGGTCTGCAACCCTGTATTTCACCATTATCTTTAACCTTAATAGTCGTATATATATATACATATATATATATATTTATATATATATATATATACATACACATATAGTATGTATATATATATATCATACTATATGTATATATATAGTCTGTTTTATACACACATACACGTGTGTGTGTGTGAATATGTGTGTGTGTGTATATATATATATATATTGTGACAAACGGCTTACTCCGGGGCTCCGTCGTTTGTCCGGGACTGTTTAGAACACGGTCTTTTAGGGTAGGTTAAATGATGAGGCGTCACGTACTGTTCCTTTAAACAGGCTATGCCTGGTTTATTCAGTCCCAGGCACTGAGACTGCCACAGTGCATACAACAGAAAACAGATCAAAACAAAAGCTGCTCACCTGAGCGATAACTTAACTTAGATATCCCTGACTCAGGGTTGGAAGTGGCTTTTCCACTTCCAACATCAAAACACGGTACTTTTGCAGTCTTACACAAATGAACAGAAAGATTGAACCTGTTTGGGGAAGAGGCTTCTCCCCTCTGTAGTTCAGCAGCCTTCCAGCCTCCTGGCTCTTGTGGGGAGCCCAGAGCAAACAGGAAATCAGTCTTTCATACCTGATTCCTAATTAGCATGACAGGTGACAGAAATCAGGCAGCAGACAAACTCTGGTCTGGATCTCTCATCCCTCAGTTCCAGCGCTTGCCAAACTGTGGGATGGAGTGTATGTATTATAAGGCTGCACTCCCAGGCCAAACAGGATAGAAACTGTCTAGTATCCTGGGAGCCCTATATACGGAATTTATTACCATCCCCTGGTTTCTGTCACATATCCTCCCCCCCAGCTCAGACCTCGAGGGATGAGCGACCATGGATATTAGGGAGTGCATCCTTGACAACCCGTCAGCATTGCCATGTTTGTGCCCTGACCAGTGTTCCACAGAAAATTTAAAGGGTTGTAGGCTTAGGAACCACCTGGTCACTCTAGCATTCTTTTCCCTGTTTTGACACATCCAGGTAAGGGGTGCATGATCTGTGACCAACCGGAATTTTCTCCCCAACAGGTAGTATTTGAGCGTCTCTACAGCCCACTTTATTGCGAGACACTCTTTCTCTACTATGGAGTAATTTTTCTCCTGGGGATTTAGTTTCCTACTTAAATAAAGGATGGGGTGCTCCTCACCTTGAGACTCCTGGGAGAGTACCGCCCCCAGCCCTACCTCAGATGCGTTGGTTTGGACTACGAACTCTTTGGAGAAGTCAGGTGTGACCAACACTGGTTGGGCACAGAGAGCTTCTTTCAGGCTTCTAAAGGCCTGTTCGGTTTCGGGGGACCACTTTACCATTAGCGGTCCTCTTGCTTTTGTGAGGTCAGTTAGTGGGGTTGCCTTAGTTGCAAAATTGGGAATAAACCTTCTATAGTACCCAATTAACCCCAAAAAGGTCCTTACTTGTTTTTTTGTAACTGGCCTTGGCCAATTTTGTATCACCTCCACTTTGAGTGTTTGGGGTTTGAGTAAACCTCTGCCAATAGAATATCCCAGATACTTGGCCTCCTCCAGACCAATAGTGCATTTAGCGGGGTTAGCAGTTAGTCCAGCAGACCGGACTGCGTCAAGCACAGCTTGGACCTTTGGAAGGTGGGATTGCCAATCTTCACTATGGATTACCACATCATCCAGGTAGGCGGCAGCATACCGAGCATGTGGTTTTAAAATTTTATCCATCATTCTTTGGAATGTGGCGGGAGCTCCATGTAAGCCAAAAGGCAACACCTTATACTGAAAGAGGCCGTCTGGGGTTGAGAAGGCTGTCTTTTCTTTTGCCCTTTCTGTGAGGGGAACCTGCCAGTACCCTTTTGTTAGGTCTAGGGTTGTGAGATATCGGGCTTTGCCCAGTCTCTCTACAAGTTCATCTACCCTGGGCATAGGATAAGTATCAAATTTTGACACCGCGTTTAGTTTCCGGTAGTCATTACAAAACCTTGTTGTACCATCTGGCTTTGGGACTAAGACTATAGGGCTGTTCCACCCACTTTGGGATTCCTCAATTACACCTAGTTTTAGCATTTTTTTAACCTCTAAACTTATAGCCTTTCTTTTGGCCTCTGGGATTCGGTACGGTTTAAGGTTAACTCGGACCCCCGGTTCAGAGACTAGGTCATGTTCAATTACGCTAGTTCTACCTGGCCGTATAGAGAAGATTTCTTTGTTTCTTTTCACTAAATTCTGAACCTCTCATTTCTGATGAACAGACAGGGTTTCAGCTATGCTAACCTCTGGGTCAGTTTCTTGATTCTCTGACGGATCTGGGGGTACTAGGGTTAACAAGACTTCTCTATCTTTCCAGGGCTTGAGTAGGTTTATATGGTAAATTTGCTCAGGTTTCCTCCTACCTGGCTGTCTTACCTTATAATTTACTTCTCCCACTCTTTCCAAGACCTCATATGGCCCATGCCATTTAGCAAGGAATTTACTCTCCACGGTGGGAACCAGAACTAGTACCCTATCACCTGGAGAAAAAATTCTGACCCTAGCACCCTTATTATATGTATTCCTCTGTGCTTCTTGAGCTTTCTCCATGTGTTCCCTCACTATGGGTAGGACTGCAGCAATGCGGTCCTGCATCTGGGCAACATGCTCTATTACACTTCTGTAAGGGGTAACCTCGTGTTCCCAAGTCTCTTTGGCTATATCCAGTAAGCCCCTTGGGTGTCGGCCATACAATAGTTCAAACGGGGAGAAGCCTGTGGATGATTGGGGAACTTCCCTAATGGCAAATAACAGGTACGGTAACAAACAATCCCAGTTTTTCCCATCTTTATCAACCGCCCGCCGTAACATGCTCTTTAAGGTTTTATTGAACCTTTCCACTAAACCATCTGTTTGTGGATGATAGACTGAGGTTCTGAGATGCTTGATTTTTAGGAGTTTACATAGCTCTTTCGTTACTTGGGACATAAATGGTGTTCCCTGGTCAGATAGAATCTCTTTAGGAATCCCGACCCGGGAAAACAGAACTACTAACTCTTTTGCTATGTTTTTAGCTGAAGTGCTACGTAGGGGAACTGCCTCCGGATATCGGGTGGCATAATCTAATATTACCAATATATGCTGATGTCCCCTAGCAGACTTTATTAGGGGTCCTACTAGATCCATAGCAATCCGGTCAAATGGTACCTCTATTATGGGAAGGGGTACCAATGGGCTGCGGTACGCCTTGAACGGGGCGGTGATCTGACATTCTGGGCATGAGGAACAATAATTCGTAATTTCTGCCAGAACCCCAGGCCAATAGAAGCTTCGGAGAACCTTTTCTTTTGTCTTTTCCACCCCTAGGTGTCCCCCCAATGGATGACTATGTGCGAGGTGTAATACTACGTTACGGAATGTCCGTGATACCAACAATTGTTTAGTTGTAACTGATTTCCTTTTATCAACCCGATATACTAGGTCGTTCTCTACCTCGAAGTAGGGGTAAGCAAGTGACCTATCTGGTTGGCCAGGAGTACTATTCTGGTCCCGTATATTTCCCCTTGCTACCGCTAATGTGGGGTCCTCCCACTGGGCCTTCTTAAAACTCCCAGGACTGACCTCTAGGTCAGCGAGGGTCTTATCCGGTTCTGGGGTGGTAAGTGTCTGCTCAACATCTTGATTTGGGGTATTCCCTACCAAAGTAGTGATGGGGAAGGGAATTTTACAGCACTCCTCCTTTTCCCCCTTCTTATTTGGGCCCTCGTCAACCTCCATTTCTGAAAAAGGGAAAGGATTTGTTTCTTCTAATACTTCGTTATGGTCCGCTATTGAACTCTGGGCGCTATTCTGAGCGGGGGACCACATTTTTAGAAAATGGGGAAAGTCAGTCCCTATTAACACATCATGTGCCAGTTTGGGTACAATACCCACCTTGAAATCTAAAGAACCAAACTCTGTTTCAAAAAAAACATCAACAGTGGAATATTCATGATTATCCCCATGTATACAACAAATTGCCACTCTTTGTGAACTGTTTCCCTGTTTCTTCTTAATGGGCAAGAGGTATTCGGACACTAGTGTGACCATGCTCCCAGAGTCAAGAAGTGCCCGAACCCTCTTACCATTAACCTTTACAAATGCCCACAGATGGTTATTCAAGGGGTCCTCTGGGCTAGGGCCCATACATTGGGACAACAGCGAATAAGGTTCCACGCTGTTGCATTGCATGGGCTCATCATTTAGTGGGCAGATTTTTGCTGTGTGGCCCCTCTCATGACAATTTACACATTTAGGTACATAGTCTGTGTCCCACTTAGAGCCTTTTCCCGGCTCCCCATGTTGGCTATTGCCCTTAGTGTGCGAACCACTGTTGCTGGTGCTGCGTGAAGGTGGTCGCCGCTCTTCAGCGCCCCTTAACCCCGGTACCCTTTTACCGTCTCTGGAAGAGTCCTGGAACCTCGGGTAGTGGGGTTGCTCCACGACTGTGGGTTGCGGGTGCTCTTCTGCTGCATTGTACCTTTCTACGAGGGCCACAAGCTCATCCGCATTGTGGGGGTCACTCCGACTGACCCAACGGCGTAAGGCAGAGGGAAGTTTCCTCAAGAACTGGTCCATGACCAACCGTTCCACGATGTGGCTGGCTGAGTTGATCTCGGGTTGTAGCCACTTCCGGGCGAGGTGGATGAGGTCATACATCTGGCTTCGGGTGGCTTTATCCATCGTGAAGGACCATGCGTGAAACCTTTGGGCGCGAACAGCCGTGGTTACGCCGAGGCGGGCGAGGATCTCGAACTTCAATTTTGCATAGACGTTAGCTTCGGCTGGCTCTAGATCAAAGTAAGCCTTCTGGGGTTCGCCGCTTAGGAAGGGTGCGATTAGACCAGCCCACTCAGCTTCTGGCCATCCCTCTCTCTGTGCCGTGCGTTCAAACGTGAGAAGATAGGCTTCCACATCATCCGAGGGTCCCATCTTCTGAAGGTAGTGGCTTGCCCTGGTCATTTTCGGAACTGGGGCTGCCGCTGCCAGTGGAAGGTTACTGATAGTCCCCCTCAGGATCTCGAGTTCCTGCTGTAAGCCCTGAGCGAACCGCTGTTGCTCCTCTCTCAGCAAGCGGTTTGTCTCTTGTTGGTTTGCATTCGCGTTTTGCAGGGCTTCATTCGTCTGTTGCTGGTTTGCATTCGCCTGTTGCTGGTTGGCATTCGCCTGTTGCTGGTTGGCATTAATCTCTTGCTGGGCTATTAGCAGCTGTTGCTGGGCTGCATTCGTCTGCTGCTGGTTTGCATTAGTTTCTTGCTGGGCTATTAACAGCTGTTGCTGGGTTTCATTCACGTCTTTCTGGGCAGCGACATTGCGTACCAGCGCACCCACCACGTCTTCCATCTTCTTTGCAGAGGATGAAAAAACTTTTTTTTTTTTTTTTTTTCAAAGTTCTTCAACCCGCAGACCCCCTAGTGCTCTGCCCGCATTCTCCACCATATGTGACAAACGGCTTACTCCGGGGCTCCGTCGTTTGTCCGGGACTGTTTAGAACACGGTCTTTTAGGGTAGGTTAAATGATGAGGCGTCACGTACTGTTCCTTTAAACAGGCTATGCCTGGTTTATTCAGTCCCAGGCACTGAGACTGCCACAGTGCATACAACAGAAAACAGATCAAAACAAAATCTGCTCACCTGAGCGATAACTTAACTTAGATATCCCTGACTCAGGGTTGGAAGTGGCTTTTCCACTTCCAACATCAAAACACGGTACTTTTGCAGTCTTACACAAATGAACAGAAAGATTGAACCTGTTTGGGGAAGAGGCTTCTCCCCTCTGTAGTTCAGCAGCCTTCCAGCCTCCTGGCTCTTGTGGGGAGCCCAGAGCAAACAGGAAATCAGTCTTTCATACCTGATTCCTAATTAGCATGACAGGTGACAGAAATCAGGCAGCAGACAAACTCTGGTCTGGATCTCTCATCCCTCAGTTCCAGCGCTTGCCAAACTGTGGGATGGAGTGTATGTATTATAAGGCTGCACTCCCAGGCCAAACAGGATAGAAACTGTCTAGTATCCTGGGAGCCCTATATACGGAATTTATTACCATCCCCTGGTTTCTGTCACAATATATATATATATATATATATATATATATGGTATAACCCAGAGGTGCGCAAAGTGGGGGGGGGGGAGAATTTTCGGGGGGGGGGGGGGTTGGCGCGGGCGGTTGCAGAGGCCCCGCGCACTTCCTCGAGGCATTAAAATTAAATGCCGGGGGATCACGTGAGGCCTCTGCAATGCTATTACTTACCTTGACTCTGCCGGCGTCACTCGTGTCCATGGCAACGCGGTGTTAAATTACGCCGCGGGGTCATGTGACGTCACCCTCGTCAAATGCCGCTGCAGGTCACGTAACGCCGCATCAAGGTAAGGGGGGCGCGAGCACCAACAGAGGGAAGGCAGGGGGGGCGAGCTGCAAAAGTTTGTGCTCCCCTGGTATAACCAATAAATAATATAGCTGATATAGCAATCTGGTTGTCGCTAGAGAGAGATTATAATGGCAGTGAGAAATAGTGGCCAGAATTAATAACAGTGCAATTACTAAAAAGTAGCTGTAATAAAATAATAATAAACACTATGCCTAAACACAATAAAAGTCCAGAAAACTAGCTCTAATAGCTATGTTATAACTCAATCATAAAAGGATCCAATTCGGGCGTCCTCTGGAGCCCTGGCAGCTCTCTTCGGGGAAACAACCACCTCCTCGATAGATATCTAAACAAAACAAAAAGAAGAGAAAGCGCCCGCTCCATGTGTAAATTTGGTTTAACAATTTCATTTCCTGGACAAGATAAAAATAACAAACTCACAAACGCCCGTTTGGTAAAAGCATTGTGTGAGACAGGCTCGGGCTCCGTGGTAATCCGGTGGTCAATCCGCAGCTCCAGACTTTGGACGATGACCGGGAAACTCGATAGGCTGCGCCCCTCGCAGTGTGGTCCTCCGGCAATCTGTAGTATGCAGTTGTGATTCCACTCTGTAATTCCGGTGTCTCGTCTTGGTTGCGTACCAACTTCCCTTCCCGGCGTCAAGACGGATAGTGTGGCAATAACGAGAACAAAGTACCTACGCGTTTCTTCAGCACACGGCCGATTTCATCAGGGGATAATGCTACAACTCACTCGTAATGGTTTTATAGTCCTACAGTCCAATTGGTAATGGCATAATAGATCACATGTGTTACTGATTTTAGATAATACAGTAATAGATTCTTGTATGACACACACACACACATATATATATATATATACACACATACGTATGTGTATATATATATATATATATATATATATATATACACACACATACATATATATATATACACACACACACATACATACATACATATAAAACGGTCTTCTTCGGAGAGAAGATATATATGTATATATAAATATATATATATACATATATATATATGTGTGTGTATATGTGTATATATATATTTACACACACATATACACACACATAATGTTATAGGTTAGCGGTGCGTGAACTGGGGGGCGGGAGATTTGTCTGGGGGTGCGCGGGCGGGTGCATAGGTCCCGCGCTCCTCCCCAAGGCATTTAAATGAAATGCCGGGGATCACGTGAGGCCTCTGCAACAGTAACACTGACCGGGATTCAGACACGTCTCCATGGCAACGCGGCATCAAATGACACCGCGGGGTCATGTGACGTCACTCGACCCCGGAGTGTGCTGGCAGGTAGGAGAGGGGGCGCAAGACCGGGGGAGGCCAGGCAGGGGGACGCAGCTTCAGAAGTTTGCGCTCCCCTGTTATAGATTACCATGCCAACAAATTGTAATAGTGCTACAGGGATCAATAAATATTACATTTAATACTTAATTATTGTGATGTTTCTAATCTACTGTGTGTTACAAATAACATTAATATCTTACAACTGAATACATTGCAATAATGTGATACCTATTTATTTGTGATTTAAAGTGTGTTACATAGTGATAAATTATCTAATAAATAAATCTTAAACTAATCCCACACAGTGACTACTTAATTCTGTGAATAAATGTGTTTTTAATGTCATTACTATGAAGGAGATGAAGATATAGTGTATATATAAATTCCTACCTGCAAACGCCGTCTTAGCCTGTCAGAATACGCGCAGAGTGACCTGTCGTGACACGTCAGGTCACTCTGTAACCGAACCCGGATCTGTGACGCATATGTACTGAGGTGGGGTTGGATCCCCCACGGTTATTTCTTGTTTTATTAATAAATAATTTACTATATTTTAATCTCTGGTGCGCATTGTGTGCATTTTTCTTCTTGCCTGCACAGTGCTTCAGATGCTGCATCTGAAAAAATGCCGGTGGATCGGGATGTGAGGTAGGGAAGTGACGTCCGCGCCGGAACGTTATTGCCACGCCTCCAAATATTCATTGCCACACCCCCAAATCGCGCCGAAGCATACCCTGCAAAGCCATAAAAAAGCTCAGACTTCAGCAAGTGTATTGCAGCGTGTGCGCCTTCCCTCCGTCTGAAATACTATAGACGCAGCCTTATCGACGCTTACTAAATAGGCCCTGTCTCTCTCTCTCTCTGTGTCTCTCTGTGTCTCTGTCTCTCTCTCTGTGTGTCTCTGTCTCTCTCTGTGTGTCTCTGTCTCTCTCTGTCTGTCTCTCTCTGTGTGTCTCTCTGTGTCTCTCTCTCTCTCTCTCTGTGTCTCTGTCTCTCTCTGTGTGTCTCTGTCTCTCTCTGTGTGTCTCTGTCTCTCTCTGTGTGTCTCTGTGTCTCTGTGTGTGTCTCTGTGTCTCTGTCTCTCTCTGTGTCTCTGTGTCTCTGTGTGTCTCTGTTTCTCTCTGTGTGTCTCTGTGTGTGTCTCTGTATCTCTGTCTCTCTCTGTGTCTCTGTGTGTGTCTCTGTGTCTCTCAAATCAAATCAGCTTGATTGGCATGTCAAAAGAACATTTCAGTATTGCCAAAGCGTGAGTAATAGGGGGTGTGGGACAATGATTACACGAATACTAGGGGGTACGGTATAATGGTTATACAGTACATTACTTTTGTCTCTCTCTCTCTGGGCCTCATGCAGAGAGCATCGTTATTTCAAAATTCGCCATTTTTTGTACAATTTCGCTCAGAAACCGGCAGAAAATGGCGAGTTACGAAAAACGCGCCATTTTGTTTTTTCTATTGCTAAAACTCGCCTCGCGGCTGGCGAGAACCTCCGTCTCGCCATTTTTAAAACTTTCCGAATGCAGAGAGGTACGAACGGCATGTAGCGGCTGTTCGCGCCAGGGAAATGGCGCGATTTTCTCATTTTTGCCGCGCCAGGAAAAGTTGGCAATAAAATGGCGCTCGCCGCCTATAGCAAAGGGGGGAAAAAAGCCGCGATTTTTTTTTTACACATTTCTGAAGCGCGCATCTTTCCCATTCAAACTCGCCACACGCATCCATGTTAAACATAGCAGAATTCGCACTTTTCTGCATATGGAGAATAAAACTCTCCAAAAAAGCTACTTTTTATGAAATTCGCCAATTTGAAAATTCTATGCTCTCTGCATGAGGCCCTCTGTGTCTGTCTCTCTCTCATTCTCTGTGTCTCTCTCATTCTCTGTGTCTCTCTCATTCTCTGTGTCTCTCTCATTGTCTGTCTCTCTCTCATTCTCTGTCTCTCTCTCATTCTCTGTCTCTCTCTCATTCTCTGTCTCTCTCTCTCATCCCTGTATGATAGGTATGTTCCAACTCTATTTTTTGCTCTTCTTTTCCGTTTGAGAGGAGGGAGTCCCTCACCTCTTCAGCCACACACCAGGAACGCTGGATTGCTTTCAGACGCTCGGAGAGGCGGATACAGTCGTGGATTGCAGGCACTGATTTATCTGGTAAGTACCGCAAACATGCTTGAACAAGGACCGTAGACATTTTATTTGATGGTTTAGATTACCATTGTCTGTGGTTGTTAGTTATTGGTATTAGAGTTTTTTGATGTTGTTACGAATCAAGTACATTTTGAAGTAGTAATCCCCTCCGAACTGGGCATTCCTGGCCAATAATGCCCTGGCTGTAAGAGTTGAAGGGCCCAAGCAAAGCCCCCACCTCTATACACACTAACACTGCAGGGGCATCAAAGTGTCTCATTGTCATGGCAACGGGGGGTGTCACGTGATGTAATTTGTTTATATTTTTTAAGGTGTCCCGGTTTTTCATTTTCGAAATCTGGTCACCCTATGTATTTATGCTGCATTCAGTGTTGTAATGTGCTGTAATTGGGTTACATGGCGTACATAGTGTATATACCGCATTCAGGGTAAGTGCTGTATGTGGATTATAAAGTGTATATATGCTTCATTCAGGGTTATAAAGTCGTTTATAGAGTATATACTGCATTCACGGTTACGTGCGGCATGTGGAGTATAAGGTGTATATATGCTGCATTCAGTGTTATAATGTGCTTTAAGTGGGTTACATGGCGGGTATAGTGGATATACTGCATTCAAGGTTACGCGCCGTATTGGATTATAACGGGTATATATGCTACAGTCAGGGTTATAATGTGCGGTATTTGGGTTACAGGGGTGTATACGGTACCGCAGTGGTGGTGGCGTGCTGTATTTGGATTATATGGTATACACTGCGATCATGGTTACGTGCTGGGTTCTGAATATAATGTTTATAGACCACATGCGCGGTTACATGACGGGTTTGGATTATATGGTGTATATACTTATCCCCCCTCATCCACTGATGATGTGACCACATTGCGTCACGAAACGCGTATGGAGAGGGAGGAGCTAGAACTGACACGGTCTTCAGAAGCAGAAGCATAGCGATCAGGAGAGACGCCAGAGTGTGACATCACGAGGCGTAGCGCGGGCTGACGGCAGTTACCCAGAGAGGTGAGCAGAGCACATTCTGCAGTGCTGGCCACCTCAAGCTGAGATAGAGGAAGCTATAGCAAATAGAGGGGGCGAATCTCGCAGAGTAACTACTGAGAGTTAGACGCCACTTCAGGGTTTGCAAACAACAATAGCGCCATCCTCCCAGAAGCCTGCCTACCTGATTGTATCAAGCTGCGGACAGCACGTTGTCAGCTGTTTTTACACAGCCTGGTTTATGTGAGTAAGCCCTTGGCTGTTTTTTATTTTTATTGTAATAAATTTTTATCAATCTGCACCATCATCTTCCATGTTATTTCCTTTCTGGGAACACATGGGAACTATGACCAAGTGGTAATGCTGTGAACAGACAGAAAACCTGGAGGATAGACATACAACACGTGGCATTCGTGATATCTGGAAGAGAAGAGGTTAAAAGCACAGATTGTCTCAAAGGAACAATAACACAGCAAGTCTGTAAGTTCATTACTTTAATCTGTTGTGGAGTTATTTATGGATTCTTGTGGCTGCGCAATGGTCTTTTCCTTTTTGTCCATTACATACTAGGAGGAGTTCGGAACCAGCAGCCAGCAATTGGATCACCATCGCTCCATCAGCTGGAATATTGAAAAGAACTTTCCATATCTATATGGACTAATCATTGGACTGGGGTATTGTTGTAGCCTGAAGCGCCGGGTCATTACATTTTTTGTACAAAAGATAGGGCGATGGAAGTCTAACAGATACCGGTCCTATATCAGGCCCGCATTATCTGGTATTTAGCGTGCTTGGATAAACCCCCTCATCCTCTTTATGCCTTCACAGACGCCGCACCCACTTGGATAATCGGAGACTCGCTTATACACTGGGCAGAGAAGCGGGCCGTCAAACGCCCATGCGGGGCTAACCTCGGGTTGCGAACGGAGGAGGCAAATGTGGTATGGGGGGGAGGTAGGGGGCTGCGGTGGGCTCAGTTGCTCCCGCGGCTAATGGTGATGGGCAGGGATAGGAGGGCGCCGCAGATCTTGCTCCTCCACGTCGGGGGCAACGACCTGGCCGCTCGACGCTACTTCGAGCTGGTTAATTCAATAAAACACGACCTAGCCCTCATGCTCGCCCGTTGGCCAGAAGTACAGATCGTTTGGTCGGACATATTGTGCAGGAGAGTGTGGAGGGGCGCAAGGGCACCGGGCGCCATCGACTGAGCGCGGGTCAAACTGAACAAGATGGTGGGGAAGTTTGTGACGCAGTGTGGGGGATGGCAGATCACCCATCCCGAGTTCGACAACAAGTCAACTGGCCTGTTCCCGGCCGACGGCACACACTTATCCGAGATAGGGGCGGACTTGTTCAATAACGAATTGCAGGAGGGGCTGGAGAGGGTCCTTGCGGGGTTGGCGGCACGGTCTAATTTAAGGAGGTTTAAATAGAGCCGTGAGTGGCGGCAGTTCGGGGGTAAGTGCTTGTCCTTGCCAGATGGGCTCGGGGCGGGCGTCGCCCGGGGGTAGGAGCGATTGGGCGGGGTCAAGCTAACGTGACACCCGGGAACCCACTCGCGACAACGGCCGGCTCTTTAGGGGTCGGCCGGGTACGGGGGTGGCAGGCCAAGGCCTGGCTGACCCTCTGACCCCACTCTGGCTTGGACTAGCGCTTACTCCAGTATTATGATTGTTGATAAACAAAGCCGCAGCCTTTTATACCTCCAAACTGAGTCTGTCATTACTTGTCTGTTATATGTGGGTACCGTTTCCAAGTGGGAGGGGGTCCCTCGCAGCCTCCCTGGTCAAGCAATCCCTCCAGCCAATTAGGCGAGGGAAGCCCATGACCAGGGGGCAAGCCCCCCTCCCCCCTCACCTCCCTGGGATCTCTGGGCCGCCGTCGCGGCCCCCCCTGGGGGGGGGGAGGGGACAGGCCTAGGGCAGTACAAAAGAGACAGCCGGGAGCTGAATCTTCCATTCTGCTCCCGGTCTGCTGCGAAGTATCCAACCCACCCACCCCATTAGCAAGACAGTCGGGGGCAGACGCTTGCCCCCGGCCACTGCGTGGAGTATTTACAATTCCCTTGGTGATAAGCTGTCTGCACTACCTGTAAGCTGTAACATGTACCATCATATTTTACAGGGCAGTGTCCGAAGATCTCCCGAGAAACAAAGGACTGAAGTTCCTTCAGGAGGCTCCAGTTGGTCATTTTACCACTGTCGCGGCGGCAGTTCGGGGGTAAGTGCTTGTCCTTGCCAGATGGGCTCGGGGCGGGCGTCGCCCGGGGGTAGGAGCGATTGGGCGGGGTCAAGCTAACGTGACACCCGGGAACCCACTCGCGACAACGGCCGGCTCTTTAGGGGTCGGCCGGGTACGGGGGCAGAAGGCCAAGGCCTGGCTGACCCTCTGACCCCACTCTGGCTTGGACTAGCGCTTACTCCAGTATTATGATTGTTAATAAACAAAGCCGCGGCCTTTTATACCTCCAAACTGAGTCTGTCATTACTCGTCTGTTATATGTGGGTACCGGTTCCAAGTGGGAGGGGGAGGGGGTCCCTCGCAGCCTCCCTGGTCATGCAGGAGACAGAAAGGTAGATAGAGACACAGACAGAGAGCTACCAGAGAAGGTGTTACATGGGTGAGTGCTGAGTTATTACTGTGACTCTCTGATGCTAACATGACATTAGGTTCTGGGCTCTGCGTCCCACACATGATGAACACCATGACTGTATAAAACTGAGGGGTACATATATATGTATATATATATAGCAACTGTAAATATTACTGTATGTTCATTTGCATGTCTTAGACAGGTCTGCAACCCTGTCTTTCCCCATTATCACCCAGCATACAGCGCTTCCACTGCAGCAAGGGATTCTGGGAAATGACATGCAAATGAGCACTCAGTGCCACCTTTTGTCTCAAGCTCGTATTACACAAGCCAATCCTCAAGCCAATGCATGCTGTTTTAAACACAGCTTTTAGACAGAGGCTGGGATGAGATGCAAAGCCATTAAACCCACTCACAGACATTTTTTTTTTTTTACGGTTCACATATTAACAACCATTTAGTATCATTTTACAGAAAATAATAAACCGAAAACATCACTATACAATCCTTATATTGCCAAGACAAAAACCAACCCAAAGGCACAAAACCATTCTAAAAAGCCAAACAAAACAACACATTCCAAGGCATCATCTGTGCATCTACTACCAAACACACTCAATGCAAAAAAATATGATTACTTCCCATTTCTACACGCGACTTTTCGTACTTTCCACAGGACATTTAACATTGCATCTAATTACTTCACGTGTCCCAGCAATTTCTCTAACGCCTCACGGATATGATACGTACTACATTGTATTCCTAATTTTCTTACTTCCTCTTTAGACACCTCTGCTTTTGTGAACTGTACTTTCAGCCATTCCGTTTTTGAAACATTTAACCCTAAGTCACCTGCCTCTTTATTTATATTATTTATCACCTCTTTTACATGCCACTCCCTCGCCTTCCTTTCTCTCTCGCTTTCATAACTTACTTTTGTTCTTCCACTAAGGCCTGCCTTTTCTCCTTTTCCCCCTTTACTTTCCCTAATCTCTCCCCCTTCACCCCCACTCTGTTGGCCTGCCTTTCCATCACTTTCATTCCCACTTACTCCACTTACACTTCTCTGTATTTTAGTTCCCTCCACGCTTATATGGCTTTGTGAGGACGAGCTATTGCCCTCACTTCTCTCCTTCTCTCTCACCTCTCCCCTAGCCTCTTTTATTTTAACCCACTGTACATGCTCCTTTTTTAATTCTTCATACTGCTCTTTTGTCAGCTGTTTTCTTTGGTACATCAGTTTTTCTAATCTTTCTATTATCTGTTCCTCACTACTCCCCCCATGCTGCTTCCGAAAAATACCAACCCAAAATAGAACATCTCCCACTGCATCTTCAAAATGTTCCATCTTCACTTTTAGGGTTACTTTCCCTGATACTTTTACAACTTTACCCTCTACACCTTCCTCTCTAGGCTCCCCTTTACTCTGGCTATCCTTATCTTCTTTTGTTTCTATCCCTTGCAGATTTTTACGCTTTTCAGCTTTTTTCCCTCCTATTTCCATTTCCTCCTCCAAGACATCTTGGGGACCTTCCCTCCCCCTCTGTGCATCTTGAAACTCCATACTTTCCGCCCAGCTAGGTTCCACCACACTCAATGACCGTGTTTCCCCCTCCCCCGCATCTTTCTGATGCACTGCTCCCGTCTCCTCCCCTCCCCCCACCTCCAGTTTCTGGGCCAAGGAGTCCAGGAAGAGATCTTCCTCTTTTTTCTCCACGATATCACTTATAGAACCCGCCAAACCCTCTATTGGGCCACTTGCTAGCATTTCTTCTCTTCTTAAATCCTCCTCATACATTGCTGTTATAGCCGGATCACGCCCTCCCTCTTGGGAACTCCATCTCACAAATTCCCAGACCCTCAACTGTCTCTTCCTTTTCGTCTAGCACACTGTCCCCTTTTGCTGCCTGGGCATATGTCCTTTTAGTGCACTGCCGTGCCAAGTGTCCTTCCTCTCCGCATAGATGGCATCTCTTAGGGACTCCACAGTTGGCTGCAGTATGTCCCTCTTCCCCGCAATTACGGCACACAATTCCCGTTCTGGTGCAACCCTCCTTTGTATGTCCATAAGTGTGGCAATGCCTGCAATATAGAGGCTGTCCCGAGTAAAACAAAAATCCTCTGTCTCCTCTAATATTGAACATGGCCGGTGGGTGTGTCACTCCTCCCGCACATGATGGATCCCGTCTGAACCGTACCCAGAAACGTCTCTTCCCGTTGAACATGCCATACGGATTTTTTAGTTCTTCACCTCCTCTAATCATTTCACAATACCGTTTCAAAAAAGTCACAATCTCCTCTTTCCTTGCATACCGAGTGTACATGTGAAGTACAAGTGGTCTCTCCTCCAGCATAAAATTTGGGATTACCTTTACATGCAAATGAACATACAGTAATATTTACAGTTGCTTTATGCTTTACTGTGGAGGGTTTTTGTCACTTTTTTACCCACCATAACCTTAATAGTAGTGGTGATTACCTAGTCTAGTCTCAAACCTGCTTTGCCATTAAGACCAACCCCACACTGATGAGACCCATCAAGGTCGAAACAGCGGTGTAGCTGAGACTGTGCCCCCTTGGCCTTGAGTCATCGTTCCGGAAGGGACTTAAGACTCATGCTGCTATTAGGGGGGTACGCCATCTCAGGCAGCGGGAGGTGATCAAGAGCGGACAAGGAGAGAGAGAGAGAGAGAGAGAGAGAGAGAGATGGTGAAGTGCCGGCACCTTGGCCTTGGGGGATCGTCCTGATGGACTAAACCCCCTCGCTGCTTTTGGGGTGCCGCACCAGATCCTTGACGGTTGGACAGACGGAGCATGACAGCTTGAGCACGGGGCGGTCAGGAGCGGACAAGCACGTGAGCAGGAGAGAGAGAGAGTGACGGGCCGACGCCTTTGCCTGGGGGGATCGCCATAATAGGCTTAACCCCCCTGCTGCTATTAGGGCGTCGCACCGAAGCTCAGGATGACGAGGACAAAGACGGCGGCGATGGAGAACCGAAAGCAGACCATCAGATTCCTGGTGGTTGAGGCGGAGAGAGCCCAGGTGAGACTCCAGTATATCGTGGAGGAGATCTTGATTGACCTGGTGGAGATGAAGATTGCACAAGTCTACTGTCTGCAGGACTTCCAGGAAGAGGGAATCTTTGATGTGACCTTCCGCAAGGAGGAGGACTGCTTGAGTGCATATGAGAGATGCAAGAAAAACGCGAGTGACCAGAGGATGAAGGGGATCAGTGTTATCCCAAGTTTTTTGTTGGAGGAAAGAAGCATAATTGTGCACATGTATGATCCTTTTGTGAAGAAGGAGGAGATAGCCTTGTTTTTGAGACATTATTGTGCAACTGTAAGAGATGGTGAAGAACTTTTGAATTGCTATGGGATATTTAATGGCAAGCGGGAATTTCACGTACGTCTAAGACCGGACCCAGCATGTGCAGGGGGAGTGATGCACCCCCCTGCTGTTTTCAAGGTGGGTGGGAAAAAAGGCTTTTTGGAATATTGGGGCCAACCCAAGAGATGTAAGAACTGTCAACAATATGGACATTTGGAAGAGAGATGTGGGAATGGTGTGTCACAACTGTGGTAAAGAGGGTCATGTGGCTGCAAAATGCAGAGTACAAAAGAAATGTGACTTTTGCTATGAGTCTGGACATTTGGCGAGAAAGTGTTTAAAGAAGAGTGAGATTTGGTGCACAAAAAGGACAAGTACGATGTCATCAATTGTGGGTAATCGTGCTAGACAAATGATGAGACAGAGTCCGGAAAAGACTAATGTACAGGTGCAGAATAGTGAGAAAGGTCAGCTCAGAGGTTATGTCAGTGAGGATGGAAAGGGAAAAGAAGGAGAGGCGGGAAAAGTTTTGGAGTTTGTGAGTGAAATATTGTGTGAGTCTGAAGAGAAGGAAGTATATCAGCTTACAACAGAGGAGAGGTTATTTTGTGACTTTCTGTGTGATTATAAAGAGAATGAAGAATGTCAGCCAAGAGTAGAGGAGGAGGTAGAGATTGAGAGGGGAAGTAAGAAGGGTCTTTCTGTGGAAAGGGAAAAGTTAGTGGAGGAAGACTGTGAGGACGATTGGATAATTAGACATGTAGCAGAGGTAGAAGCAGCATCCTGTAAAGCAAAAGAAGAGGAGAGGAGGAGAGAAGAGTTTTGTTCAGGGGAAGAGGTGGAAAAAGTTTTGGAGTTTGTGGGGATTGTAAATGGGGAGGAAATAATGGAATGGGTGTATGTTAAAAAGCAGGAAAAGCAGAAAAAAACAGAAAAAGAAAGCAAAAATAAAGAAAGGAGGTTTAGAAAAGAAATAGAGGTATAACATTATGTAAAGAAATGAAGAGGAAAAAGAGAAAGAAAATGTAATGAGAATAGTATATACAGGGAGAATATGCGAATGTAGGTGGTGTTAGTTGAAGGTGTGGAAAAGTGGTTTTGTTGTTGTGTGTTTAGAAGGAAAAGCTGTGGAATGACAAGATAAATTCTGACCTTTTTTGTACAGAAAGTAATGTATTTACAGTATGTGTTTTTGAAGAAATGTAATTATGTGATTTAGTATCTTTTGGAAAAGTTCTCATTTTCTGTTTGTAAATATATGTGATGTGAATAAAACATTTAAAAAGAAAAAAAAAAAAAAAAAGCTGAGCCTGTGTCCCCTTGGCCTTGAGTCATCGTCCCTTCGGGGACTAAAGACTCCTGCTGCTTTTGGGGGGGCACGCCATCTCGAGCTGAGGAGTGATCCTGAGTGAGCGGTTCTGAGCGAGCGGATGCGGAAGTGAGGGGCCGGCACCTTTGCCCTGGGACATCGCCTTTACTGGCTAAAGTCCCTTGCTGCTTTTGGGGTGCCGCACCTGAGCTTGGGAGAGCAGAGATGACATCGCAAGCTGGAATGCGCAATTCCATTCGGTTCCTGATCGAGGAGACCGAGAGAAGTCGAGTGAACCTGCTGTGGATAGTGGAGAAGGTGCTGAAGCAATTGATCGGTCTGGACACTGAGAGGATCTTCTGCCTTCAGGATTTCCCTGCACAGGGGATTTATGACCTGACCTGTCATCAAGTAGCGGATGTTTGGTGCACTTTTGAAAAGTGCAAGGAGAAGTCTGGTGATCCGATCTTACATGGCATCAAGGTAATTCCAAGTTTTATGCTGGAGGAGAGACCACTTGTACTTCACATGTACACTCCGTATGCAAGGAAAGAGGAGATTGTGACTTTTTTGAAACAGTATTGTGAAATGATCAGAGGAGGTGAAGAACTTAAAAACCCATATGGCATGTTCAACGGGAAGAGACGTTTCTGGGTACGGTTGAGACGGGATCCATCATGTGCGGAAGGAGTGACACACCCACCGGCCATGTTCAATATCAGAGGAGACAGAGGATTTTTGTTTTACTCGGGACAGCCTCTATATTGCAGGCATTGCCACACTTATGGACATACAAAGGAGGGTTGCAGGAAAACGGGAATTGTGTGCCGTAATTGCGGGGAAGAGGGACATACTGCAGCCAACTGTGGAGTCCCTAAGAGATGCCATCTATGCGGAGAGGAAGGACACTTGGCACGGCAGTGCACTAAAAGGACATATGCCCAGACAGCTAAAGGGGACAGTGTGCTAGAAGAAGAGGAAGAGACAGTGGAGGGTCTGGGAATTTGTGAGATGGAGAGTTCCCAAGAGGGAGGGCTTGATCCGGCTATAACAGCAGGAGGATGGATTTAAGAGGAGGATTTAAGAAGGGAAGAAATGGTAGAGAGTGGCCCAATAGAGGGGGAGGTGGAAGTGGAAATAATGGACACGACCGGACCCAAGAAAGGGGCGCAAAAACTAAGTTTACAAAGTGACAATGATGTTTGTACAGTTGATGGGGAGGGGAAGAGTGAGCTACGGCAAGATAAGGTGACGAAGTCAAAGTTTTGTGCGCTGGATTTGTCCAGTATTGACGTTAGTAGGGAAGAGGAACAGACCGTGAGTAAAGGAAAAGAGGAAAATAAGAAGTTAGATAGGGAAGCGCAAGAAACTGAGGAGAAGGCAGGCCCTGGTGGTGCGAGTGGAAAAGGTAAAGAGGGAAAGAGTAAGTGTAAAGGGTTTGTTGTTAATGGAAGCAAAAACGAGTCTTCGCAAGGGATAGAAACAAAGGATCATAAGGATTGCCAGAGTAAAGTGGAGCCTAGAGAGAAGGGTGTAGAGAGTAAAGTTAAAAAAATATCAGGGAAGGTAACCCTAAAAGAGAAAATGGAACAATTTGAGAACGCAGTGGGAGATGTTCTGTTTTGGGTGGGTATTTTCCGGAAGCAGCATGGGGGTAGTAGTGATGAACAGATAATAGAAAGATTGGAAAAAATGATGTACCAAAGAAAACATCTGACAAAAGAGCAATATGAAGAATTAAAAAAGGAGCATGTACAATGGGTTAAAATAAAAGAGGCTAGGGGAGAGGTGAGGGAGAAAGAGAGTAGCGAGAGCAACAGCTCGTCCTCACAAAAAAGTCAGATAAGCGTGGAGGGAACTAAAATACAGAGAAGTGTAAGTGGAGTAAGTGGGAACGAAAGTGAAGAAAAGGCAGGCAAAAAAGGGATTGTACAGGCAAAAGAGGCAAATTCTGCGGGAGATAGTAAGGGGAGGAGCACCCAGGGAAAGGATGAAGTAGGGCTTACAAAGGAAGAGGTTTTGCACAATCAACTTGCGAGGGGATTTGGGCGGAGATATTGGGATGTGAAAGAGGCAAGGGACGGGTATGAAAAAAGTGTGATGTCTGGATTCCAGTTAGAGGAAAGTAAGAGAGGTTTGGAACGTATGGAGAAAGAATTAAAACATATGATCGCATCACTTGAGAATAGAGAAAGGGTTTTTGTTTTTAAATGAAAGAATCTTGAAGTATATGGTTCTTATCTTTGTATGATGTTTTGGTTATAGGGTTTTTTCGTAAAGTTATGTTTTTTTTTTCCTTTCTGAAAAGTTTATCTTTGTGTTTGTATATATCTGAAGGATGAAGGAAGAAAATGTAAATATATTATGTTTTGGTGTCTTTCTAATGTTGGGTGACTGTTGTCACTATGGTGTGTTTTTTTGGTTTCCCAAAAAGTCTGTAAACTTAAAAAAGTTGTTGAATAAAAAAGTTAAAAAAAAAAAGGTTGAAACATGTCTGTGAGTGGGTTTAATGGCTTTGCATCTCATCCCAGCCTCTGTCTAAAAGCTGTGTTTAAAACAGTGTGCATTGGCTTGAGGATTGGCTTGTGTAATACGAGCTTGAGACAAAAGGTGGCACTGAGTGCTCATTTGCATGTCATTTCCCAGAATCCCTTGCTGCAGTGGAAGCGCTGTATGCTGGGTGACAATGGGGAAAGACAGGGTTGCAGACCTGTCTAAGACATGCAAATGAACATACAGTAATATTTACAGTTGCTTTATGCTTTACTGTGGAGGGTTTTTGTCACTTTTTTACCCACCATAACCTTAATAGTGTGTGTATATCTATCTATCTATCTATCTATCTATCTATCTATCTATCTATCTATCTATCTATCTATCTATCTATCTACTATATATTTGTGAAAGTGTTCTGTGGCCGTGTCTCCCTGTGTCCCCTGTGTCCCTAGCGGCAATCCCATTGGCTCCCTTGGCACGCCCCCGCACACCTCATTGGCCGGACAAACACATACACTCACACAGAGATACACACACACACGGAGACACACACAGGCAGGACACGGAGACACACACAGGCAGGACACTGAGACACACACAAAGATACACACACACTGAGACACATACAGATACACACACACACACACACTGAGATACACACACACTGAGACACACACAGATACACACACACACACACACACACACACACGACACACACACACTGAGATGCACACACACTGAGACACACACAGATACACACACACACACTGAGATACACAGACAGGACACAGATAGACAGACAGGACACATACACATATACAGACAGGACACACACACACACACACACACCACTCCCCCCCTCTGTCCATCCCCCCCCATCACGTGCGCCGCCCTGCACCGGCTCCAGACGGAGGGGAAGCGCGGCCCTCCTACCCCAGCCGCTTCCTTACCTCCCCGGCGCTACCTCCCCCTCAGGTAAGTAACTGTGCGTCCCGCCTCAGCTTATGGCGCCAGTAACTCTCCCATTTCAGGCGCGCAGCCTCGCGCCTCAGGCCCACACAGGCCCACACAGGGTGCTTCCTGCCGTCGGCTGCACGCCTCACTCAGCCGGATGGCACATCGGGGGACAAGTGGGTGCCGGCGGGGGGGAGCGCGAGTCACGGGGAACGGGGGGGGGCGAGCCGCGAGTCACGGGAAACGGGGGGGGGGACGCGAGTCACGGGGAACGGGGGGGGGGCTTTGTGTTTTTCAATCAGATCGCCCAACAAATGTAACCCCCCTTCCTTGGGCTATTGTGAACTAATAGTAATAGCATGTTTATTAGGCCAAGGGGGTGATGTAGCGAGGCAAATTGTTGCAAGGTCTTTGCGCCCAAGTTTGGTGCCAGGATTTGAAGGGTGACAACAGGAGGAGTTAGGGAAGAGTTCCCCCGCGTTATACACGGCTGTAGCAGACGTTTTTTGTGTGTGCGTTATGAGGGACGTAATGACAGCTGCCTTAACTGTCCAAGCAGTGTGTCGATCCCCCCCCCTCCCCTTTCTCCCCCCCCTCCCTTTTCTCCCCCCCCCTCCCCTTTCTCCCCTCCCCTTTCTCCCCCCCCTTTCTCCCCCCCCCTTTCTCCCCCCCCCTCCCCTTTCTCCCCCCTCCCGCTCCCCTTTCTCCCCCCTCCCGCTCCCCTTTCTCCCCCCTCCCGCTCCCCTTTCTCCCCCCTCCCGCTCCCCTTTCTCCCCCCTCCCGCTCCCCTTTCCCCGACCCCGCTCCCCTTTCCACCACCCCCTCCGCTCCCCTTCCCCCCCCCTCCGCTCCCCTTTCCCCCCCCCTCCGCTCCCCTTTCCCCCCCCCTCCGCTCCCCTTTCCCCCCCCCTCCGCTCCCCTTTCCCCCCCCCTCCGCTCCCCTTTCCCCCCCCTCCTCCGCTCCCCTTTCCCCCCCCTCCTCCGCTCCCCTTTCCCCCCCCTCCTCCGCTCCCCTTTCCCCCCCCTCCGCTCCCCTTTCCCCCCCCCCTCCGCTCCACTTTCCCCCCCCTCCTCCGCTCCCCTTTCCCCCCCCTCCTCCGCTCCCCTTTCCTCCCCCGCTCCGGGAGTGTCTCTAGCTTTGAATCATTACAACTAAAAGCTGGATTCCGATTGGCTCACACACATCAGGGGGTGTTCCAACCCATATCCACCATTTGGATTAACATGCTCAAAGGTTGCTTAGGCCTGCCCCTGAATATTGCTACTATACTCAGAGCTGAAATGCAAACAGGCTAACTGAAGGAATTAACCTTTCCACTGCCTGTTCTAACAGGACTGACAGAGGAAAGGCCCAATATTAGCAATAGATGCCGAAGGCCAGGCTATATATATGTAGAAAAGCACTTTATGCCCCATGTTAGAGTGTAGCCTTTTCCCCATACAGTAAGGCTGAGTTCAGCGTGGCTGCTGCGGCAGCGTGCGTCCACGCGCACCTCCCCCGCGTGCTCCTGCAGCCTGGCGATCTGTGTTCAGGCTGCAGGAGTCGGGTCGCGGCATTTGGGGGCTTGGCGGGGGGAACGTGTCACGGAGCTGGTTCGCTGAACCAGCTCACGTGATGCGACTGCAGCCCCAAATATCATTTCTGGTTACAGCGGCGTCAACGCTGCACTTTACCGCCGGTGGAGTTTTCAGTTTGAACACTCCCACCAAACAATCTGAAATTGCGACGGACATGCGCACGCACGCGTCGCGTAGCAGCCACCCCGAACACGGCCTTAGAAAGGCAGCCAGTAATGTAATGTGTGTTTTAGCATTTCTTTGCATGCAGGCACAGTAATTCACTTAGCTGCGTTGTCTGCAGAGAAATGCTGGGTCGTGACAAAGGGCTGGGAGCAGCTAAGTGCCGGGACAAATGGTGAGCGGGGAAGGGCTGATTATCAGGTCCGGGGACGGACTCCCAGCGCGGTAGAGTCTATACACATAATATATAAAGCTTGGCCCCCTGCAGAAGCAATCCCTCCAGCCAATTAGGCAAGGGAAGCCCATGACCAGGGGGCAAGCCCCCTCCCCCCTCACCTCCCTGGGATCTCTGGGCCGCCATCGCGGCCCCCCCTGGGGGGGGGGGGGGCCAGGCCTAGGTCAGTACAAAAGAGGCAGCCGGGAGCTGAATCTTCCATTCTGCTCCCGGTCTGCTGCGAAGTTTAGTGTCCTCTCCTCTCCTCCAGGTGAGCCTCCGTGGCTGGCCTGCTCGGCGGGCGGGGAGGGGGGGGCCTCCGGCGAAGGGGGGGATCCGCCTGCCGGACCAAGGGATAGCTAGTGGGGATCCCCCTTACCGCGTGGCTCTCCCTCCATCAGCCTTGGTAGCTGGCGGGCGGGGAGGGGGGGCCTCCGGGGAACGGGGGGATCCCCTTGCCGGTACCAGGGAATAGCCAGGGGGGATTCCCTTGCCACGTGGCTCGCCCTCCATCAGCCTCTGCGGCTGGGGAGGGGGGGGGGGGCCAGAGGGAGGACGAGGAGAGGCACAACAACCCCCCACGTTTTTTTGCCACGACGGTTCCCCCAACAGATTGGTCGTGGGTATCCCCCAACCCCCCCCGCCCCCCCCAGGGTTGGAGCACGGGACACTCAGTGGGGTTACATGGCAGTGGTATAATGTGCTGTAATTGATTTCTTTCAACATTGGATAAAGTTATGATCAATGCTACAGTAGAATGGCCGTGGGTATCGCTGCATACCGCATTCGTAGTGATAGCGGGCTGTATGTGGGGAATAAAGTGTATACACCTCGGTGTGGTTATAATGCGTTGTATTCGGGGTATGGTTATAATGCGTTGTATTCGGGGTATAAGGCATACGAGCTGCATTTGAGGTACAATTGGCTGTAATTGGGTTACATGGCGTATATTGTATTTGGATTATAGGGGGTGTGTATATACCGCATCCGAAGTTACAATGGGCTGTAATGGGGTGACATGGTGTATATAGTGTGTATACTGCACTCGTAGTTACGTTCTGTACGATAGGGTGTGTATAGGTGCTGCATTCGCCGTTACAATGTACTGTAACTGGGGTACATGGCGTATATAGTGTATATACTGCATTCACGGTTACGTGCTGCATGTGGAGTATAAGGTGTATTAGTATGCTGCATTCAGTGTTGTAATGTGCTGTAATTGGGTTACATGGCGGGTATAGTGTATATACCGCAGTCAGGGTTAAGTGCGGTATGTGGATTATAAGGTGTACATTTGCTGCACGCAGGGTTATAAGGTGTCGTAATTGGGGTACATGGCGTATATAGAGTATATACTGCATTCACGGTTACGTGCTGCATGTGGAGTATAAGGTGTATTTATAGAGTGACCATTCGTCCCGGTTTTGCCGGCACAGTCCCGTTTTTTTCTGTGCTGTCCCGGTTGACAGTCCGTCCCGGAAATGTCCCGGGTTTTGCCCCTGGTGACTGGTACCGTGCGCGAGTCGGCGGCAGTGCGCGGAGGCGGCGGCATGAGGAGGATGCGGCGGCCGTATTTTTTTTTTCCCCCCAATAGCAGGATGCCGGGGGCGGGACTTTAGAGTAGAAGCAGGGGATTGGTTGGAGGTTAGGATATGCCGGGGGCGGGGCTTAGTATCAGGGACGGATGTAGTGTGTGTGTGTGTGTGTGTGTGTGTGTGTGTGTGTGTGTGTGTGTGTGTGTGTGTGTGTGTGTGTGTGTGTGTGTGTGTGTGTTCACCAGAAGGAAGGCTCACAGCTGGCAACTGAAACTGCCGGCAGACTGGAAAAAAGCCTCACTACTTCTGGCTCCCTACAGTGGCATTACAGGTAAGCACCATGTCGCCTGTGTGTGTGTGACTGCCCCCTTCCCAGTCTGTCTGTGTGTGTGTGTCTGCCCCCCTCCCAGTCTGTGTGTGTGTGTATGACTGCCCCCCTCCCAGTCTGTGCAAGTGTGACTGCCCCACCTCCCAGTGTGTGTGGGTATGACTGCCCGCCTCCCAGTCTGTGTGGGTGACTGCCTCCCCTCCCAGTCTGTGTGGGTATGACTGCCCGCCTCCCAGTCTGTGTGGGTGACTGCCTCCCCTCCCAGTCTGTGTGTGTGTGTGTGACTGCCCCCCTCCCAGTCTGTGTGTGTGTGACTGCCCCACCTCCCAGTGTGTGTGTGACTGCCCCCTCCCAGTGTGTGTGTGACTGCCCCCTCCCAGTGTGTGTGTGACTGCCCCCCCTCCCATTGTGTGTGACTGCCCCCCTCCCTGTGTGTGTGTGACTGCCCCCCTCCCAGTGTGTGTGACTGCCTCCCCTCCCAGTGTGTGTGTGACTGCCCCCCACCCAGTGTGGGTGTGTGACTGCCCCCCACCCAGTGTGGGTGTGTGACTGCCCCCCTCCCAGTGTGTGTGTGACTGCCCCTGCACCCAGTGTGTGTGTGTGTGTGTGTGTGTGTGTGTGTGTGTGTGTGTGTGTGTGTGTGTGTGTGTGTGTGTGTGTGTGTGTGTGACTGCCCCCCTCCCAGTGTGTGTGTGACTACCCCCCTCCCAGTCTGTGTGTGTGTCACTGCCCCCCCTCCCAGTCTATGTGTGTGTGACTGCCCCCCCTCCCAGTCTGTTTGTGTGTGTGACTGCCCTCCCCCTCCCAGTCTGTGTGTGTGTGACTGCCCCTCTCCCAGTCTGTGTGTGTGTGACTGCCCCCCCTCCCAGTGTATGTTTGACTGCCCCGCTCCCAGTCTGTGTGTATGTGTGACTGCCCCCTCCCAGTGTGTGTGTGTGACTGTCCCCCCTCCCAGTCTGTTTGTGTGTGTGACTGCCCTCCCCCTCCCTGTCGGTGTGTGTGTGACTGCCCCTCTCCCAGTCTGTGTGTGTGTGACTGCCCCCCTCCCAGTGTATGTTTGACTGCCCCCCTCCCAGTCTGTGTGTATGTGTGACTGCCCCCTCCCAGTCTGTGTGTGTGTCTGTCTGCCCCCTGCCACTGTGTGATGCCCCTCTCCCAGTGTGTGTAAGTGCCCCCTCCAAGTCTGTGTGTGTGTGTGTGTCTGCCCCCCTCCCATTCTCTGTGTGTGTGTGTCTGCCCCCCTCCCATTCTGTGTGTGTGTGTGTGTGTGTGTGTGTGTCTGCCCCCTCCCATTCTGTGTGTGTGTGTGTCTGCCCCCCTCCCATTCTGTGTGTGTGTGTGTGTCTGCCCCCCTCCCATTCTGTGTGTGTGTGTGTCTGCCCCCCTCCCATTCTGTGTTTGTGTGTGACTGCCCCCCCAGTGTGTGTGTGACTGCCCCCTCCCAGTGTCTGTGTGTATCAGTGACAGAATGTATACCGACACCAACCCACTCACCCACTCACCCACGTGTCAGTCAGTCACCCACGTGTCAGTCAGTCACCCACCCATATGTCAGGCAGTCAGTCAGCCAGGCAGTCTAACGTGTCAGTCAGTCACCCACCCACGTGTCAGTCAGTCACCCACCCACGTGTCAGGCAGTCAGTCACCCACCCACGTGTCAGGCAGTCAACCCAAGTGTCAGGCAGTCACCCACCCAAGTGTCAGGCAGTCTCCCACCCACCCCCCCAAGTTTCAGGCAGTCTCCCACCCACCCAAGTGTCAGGCAGTCTCCCACCCACCCAAGTGTCAGGCAGTCTCCCTCCCACCCACCCAAGTGTCAGGCAGTCAGTCACCCACCCACGTGTCAGGCAGTCAGTCACCCACCCACGTGTCAGGCAGTCAACCCAAGTGTCAGGCAGTCACCCACCAAGTGTCAGGCAGTCTACCACCCACCCCCCCAAGTTTCAGGCAGTCTCCCACCCACCCAAGTGTCAGGCAGTCGCCCTCCCACCCACCCAAGTGTCAGGCAGTCTCCCTCCCACCCACCCAAGTGTCAGGCAGTCAGTCACCCACCCACGTGTCAGGCAGTCAGTCACCCACCCACGTGTCAGGCAGTAAACCCAAGTGTCAGGCAGTCACCCACCAAGTGTCAGGCAGTCTACCACCCACCCCCCCAAGTTTCAGGCAGTCTCCCACCCACCCAAGTGTCAGGCAGTCTCCCACCCACCCACCCAAGTGTCAGGCAGTCTCACACCCACCCACCCAAGTGTCAGGCAGTCTCACACCCACTCACCCAAGTGTCAGGCAGTCTCCCACCCACCCACCCAAGTGTCAGGCAGTCTCCCACCCACCCACCCAAGTGTCAGGCAGTCTAAGTGTCAGGCAGTCAAAGTGTCAGGCAGTCAACCCAAGTGTCAGACAGTCTCCCACCCACCCAAGTGTCAGGCAGACTCCCATAACCCACCCACCCACCCAAGTGTCAGCAGTCTCCCATAAAAGTGTCAGGCAGTCTCCCATAACCCAGCCACCCGTCAGGCAGTCTCCCATACCCTAGAGAAAGTGCAGCGCACCATGATCCAGAGAAGAGGCAGGTCTGGCAAAAATCTATCTTTATTAGAAAGTCATAAAAACAAGGGATGCAACCCCACCCCACTCTGCCACATAACCAGGATGCTGACGCCCACCTGATGACGTCAGAGCTACCATATGGCGCCCCCTAGTGACGTCAGACGTCTAAATCCCTGGCAATACAGCATAGAGCTGTCTTGGAGGACTGCAGCCACAGCCACACCTCTCCCCAGACTGAACACTCCCCCATGTGTGGCTGTGGCTGCAGTCCTCCAAGACAGCTCTATGCTGTATTGCCAGGGATTTAGACCTAGACGTCTGACGTCACTAGGGGGCGCCATGTGGTAGCTCTGACGTCATCAGGTGGGCGTCAGCATCCTGGTTATGTGGCAGAGCCGGGAGGGGTGAGTATCAGGGGGGATGGTATATATTGTGACTGTTTTCTTGTGTTTGGTAGCCTTCACCTTGAGAAAGGCAGTATTTGACTGCCGAAACGTTGGACTTTATGGCATATTAAACCTCCTTTGAGTAAGACCGTGTGCCTGCTTCTTCTTCTTTGTCCGGCTACAGGAAGGGTCAGGAGACAGGGAGGACAGAGGCAGGAGAACCCCATCTGGCTCCGGCCTTGCCTGTCCCTACGAATACAAACATACAACCCCTCACTGAATAACATAGCCCTAATCCCATGTAATAATCATGGGTGTAAACAAAATAATGGTTTTATGAATATTGTAATAGTTTGATAGGGACCTAGGAGGTGGCCAGTGGGGCTGTTATGTGTATTTGTGTTTATTGAGGGTAGCGGGGGTGGGTGAACGGGGTATTGGCCCCAAGGATGGGTGTTTAGGCCTACCGGGTGGGGGGGTAGTGGGAGGGGTTAACCCCTTCATTACCTTAGCAGTATTAACCGCTAAGTTAAAGAAGAGGTTAAGTCATCCCCCAACCCCCTGGCAAGGCCTAAACACCCACCCAGGGCCAAATACCACCTTCACCCACCCCCGCTACCCACAATAAGCCTGGCACGGGTGTATAACCCCTTCATTGCCTTGGCGGTAATGAAATTGCCTGTAAATGCATTTTTTATGCATGCGATTCCTGCCGGGGGTCTCTGGTGCTGATATTAATGGGTATCAGCTCTGGGACACATGCATGTTATTTTCATCGCAGCTTCACCCCACCTTCTTGCCAACTTTTTTGGCGGGACAATTTGGAGAAGAAACAGCAATTTTAAAGTGGCAATCAGCCGCAATAAGCTGATCAGAGCTTATAGAATTGAGCGTGTTTGAAAAACTGGCGATCAATGCCGAAAAGTGGCTTATCACCGCACGTCTGCAGATTTTATTTATTTATTTATTTTCCGGCAAAAAAAAAAAACGGTTATTTTTGCTCTAATCGCCAGCTTCTCTGGGCTTACTGAATCGCTGTAGGCGATTACTGCATGAGGGCCTTTGTTCCTGTAAAGTACACCTAGTTTGGCATAGGATTTGGATGTCAGGGTATCAATGTGCAACCCAAATGTTAAATGGGAGTTGAACTATATGCCCAGATATTTCAAACCAGTAACAGGGGCTAGGATGGTATTAGAGTTGGTTTTTATCTGAAGCTCTGTCATTGGCAGCTTTAGCAATTTAGCTCTGGTCCCAAATACCATTGTTACAGTCTTGTCAGTGTTTAAAATCAGTTTGTTTTGGGAAATCCAGTTTCAAGTCTCAAAAAATCAGATTGAAGTACGTGTTCAAGGTCAGAGAGGCGAGGGCTGCGTGCATATAGGATAAGATCTAAGGCCTCTCACAATAACCCGTTAGGAATATTAATTCCTCATCTATCCGACATAAGTATAAAATATACTCTACCTAGACCCCTAATACAGAGTTACCCACCTTATACGGGAGCAGCTGCCAGACGAGTATAGTAAATGTATCTTATTTCTTTTACCACTGGAGGGCAGCGTGGAGTTACATGGAGTGGCGCCCGTAAGGACGACGTGCCAGTTAGGCGGAAGGAGACGCGCACACACTTTTATGTGAAACGGATATATTTGGGGAGGGATTTAGGAGTCTGAGTGAGAAAATTGATATTTTGTCACAATGGAAAAATGGAAAAATTAACCATTTAAATATGCACAGATTTTATCCCACGTTTGGAAATTAGGGATGTTGCCTAAAAGTCTGAGAATGCACAAAGTGCCACCCATGGGCTTTAATGAAGCAGCATTTGTGGGATAAAGGGAACAGCATTCTGTATAAAGGTATTTTGGGCTCGATATAAATAATTGAAGCCAAAAACTAATATTAAGGGGCCTATGCAGAGAGCAGCGCGAACGGAAATTTCGGCGTTTTTTAGCGCTATATGGCTATAATAAGGTTGGAAATGGCGAGTTGAGTAAAAAGCGCCATTTTTAATTTTTTTTTAGTAGAACTCGCCTCACGGCTGGCGAGAACCAAAATCTCGCCAGTTTTGAAAAGGGCCGTATGCAGAAAGGCACGATCGCCATCTAGCGGCTGTTCGCGCCATTAAAATGGAGAGAAATTCTACAATTAGCTCCGCCAACAAAAGTTGGCAGGAAACTGGAGCTCACCGGCGAGAGTGAAAAGAAAAAAAAAAAACGCGCTTTTTTTCAAACATGTTTCACCAGCGCGCATCTCGCCGGTTGAAACTCTCCATAATCAAGCATGATTTTAAATGCAGTTTTCTGACCTTTCTGCATATGGAGATAAAATCACGCCATTACAGGTACAATTTATTACCAATTCCAATTATTTCCAGCGCTGCTCTCTGCATAGGCCCCTAAGTAAATTGAGAATGGAAAAATATTCAGCACAAACGTACAGAATGTGATGTTCTGAGAGATCTTACAGATGTTATCAAATCCCACAATGAATGTATAGAAAATGTCTGTATAGAACGAGTCAAACAAGAATATGCCAATAAAACGTTTAATTGGGAGATACAGGGGCCACAATTCAGGTCAGTTAGCTGGAAGAAGGGAAGCCGGTCAGCCGGTAGAGCCGGTCAGCCTGTCAGCCAGTAGAGCAGGTCAGCCGGTCAGCCAGAAGAGCAGGTCAGCCGGTCAGCCAGTAGAGCAGATCAGCCGGTAGAGCAGGTCAGCCGGTCAGCTCTGAGATCAGCATTACTTATATCCCCTAAACGTTGTCCCCTGCATGTAATGCGCAGAACAGCCTGCACTGCATATACTGTACATGAGATACTTAACCCTTTCTTTTCGCTCGACTCTAATCTGAATGATTTGCTAATTGGTTTGTAATTAGAGAGATATTTGTAGCAGAATCCCATGTATGTTCTTTTTACCTTTTTAGATACCGTTTTGTGTTATAAAAGATATGACAGATCAGAGGGGCTTCCTGTTTGCACTCGTGTTTTGGCAGAAGTGTATATGTGACCCTATAAATCTTCATCACACCCGGCTTGGCAGTGTGACACTAGTGCAGCGACCTGGGGAAGAATCACTGAGCTGTTAGCAATAGATACAACGGATAGAAAAGACACTACACATAGGTTGGATTAAAGAGAGTATTTTATTGAAATAATTAATCTCTTTGCTGGTAGGGGCCTGCAGCACATTGCAGAGCGATATAGTAACACGCAGAGCAATGCACTGCAGGCCCCTCCGGCAGCAAAGGAGTGAAGACCAATGCAGGGTGTATAAAGATCTCACTGATAATTCATGCACAAAGGGCAGTTTGTTGCTGTGATCCAGAGGAAGGCGAAACATAACCCCTGCTGTGCAATGGGGGGAAAAAATTCCTTCCTGACCCCATTAAATGGCGATCGGATGGTCCCTGGATCACTGCGCAGTGAGATCAGATGGAACAGCACAGATCAGCGTTGTTATACACAGGGGCACACTCAGTATATAGAGATGCGGGTGATGGGGCCCTTGTGCCCCTGTGTATAACTCACCTGCTCCCCCATCCCCCTGCATATCTATCCCATTCACCCCTTTTCCTCCCGCAGACCTCGCAGGGCCGGCCGGCCATTAGGCGGTCGCCTAGCGCGCAAAGGTCCTAGGGGCGCATTAATAATCATTATTATTTTTTCCTCTTATTATTTCTAATTTATTTATCTTTTTTTAAAAATTATTATTCTTTTTTTTATCCAGTATTTTGGCGCCCTTTTATTTTTATTTTGCGTCGCGCTGGGGTGCGGTCGCACCCCCTGCAGCCCCGATAGCTACGCCACTGTTTATTTTATTATTTTATTTATCTTATTATTTTTTATACAACTGGGGCACAAATTTTAAGTTTTGCCTCGGGCGCATGAAACCCGTGCTCCGGCCCTGCTCCTTGTTCTCTCTCACCCTCTCACGCCCAATATCCCAATCTCCCTCTAGTACCTGCCCCTCCCGCAGCCTTCCTGATCTTATCTGCCTCTCCTGCGGTCAAACCAACTTCTCAGGGCCCCTAGAATACCCCTGGATCTACGCCCTGGCTCCTCTGCTACCTGCTCCCGGGGTCTGCTGCTCCGCCTAAAAAAGGTGAAGCAGCAGATCTGTCCGCACCTCTCGTATTCTGCTACCTGCTCCCGGGGTCTTCTCCTCCACCTAAAAAAGGTGAAGCAGCAGATCCGTCCACACCTCTCGTATTCTCCTAGGCCATCGTCCACCACGTCGCCAGACTTGACATCCGCTTCGTCGTCTGCCTCATCGGCCGCCTTGTAGCCCACCTCTTCGCACCACTTGACGCCCGCTTTATCGTATGCCTCGTCGTCCGCCTCGTAGCCCGCCTCGTCGTCTGGTGGCACAAAGGGCACCACCTTCGTGCGTGTCCTGATCTGCAGGAGACATGAAGTGTTTGTAACCAGGGACAGTGATACTCTGTATCGCAAGAGCTCCTGTGCCACTTATACCCCCTCCCCAATACCACGTTATACCGCCCTCCACAGGGCAAATACCCGTTATACCCACCTCCCCAGGCTCAGTACCCAGTTATACAACCCTCCCAAGGCCCAGTACCCTGTTATACAACCCTCCCAAGGCCCAGTACCCTGCTATACGCCCCTCCCCAGGCCCAGTTCCCGTTATACCCACCTCCCCAGGCTCAGTACCCAGTTATACAACCCTCCCAAGGCCCAGTACCCAGTTATACAACCCTCCCAAGGCCCAGTACCCTGCTATACGCCCCTCCCCAGGCCCAGTACCCGTTATACCCACCTCACCAGGCCCAGAACCCGTTATACCCACCTCACCAGGCCCAGTACCCATTATATACCCCTCCCCAGAAGGTCATGTTTCTATTTATCAAAAATACATTGAGTTACCTCTGGTTTTCAAGCATGTCCTGGGGGAGTTATCACAGAGACACAGAAACGTCGCTGAGTTTGGTGAGTAACTCCCTTAAACTCTCAGCAGTTGAATTCCCCATTAGGCGCTTAATGCGTTAAAAACAAGCGTTGCTATTTCTTTGCATGAAGTTGCAGGTAATTGGAAGAGTTACACAGTGACGGCTATTTCATCACTCACCTTCTTCCATCGAATCGGTCTTAGCGGTAGTGATCTCAGTATTATTTCCTCCTTCACATCGGATATCCATATCCATTCTTCGCCTCTGATCTGTATGCAAGACAATGCTTTAAGACAGGGTTGCGCAACCTTTTTCCCCTGCTCCCCCCTCCACCCTCCCCACCTTGTCTCCGACGTTCTGATGTAACGACGTCATGTGATATCACGTTGCTATGGCAATGCCACATCATGTGACGCCACGTTGCTGTCTCCAGAAGCCGCCGGAGACAAGGAAAGGGAACTTACAGAGGCCTTGCGCGCGATTTCCGGCATTTAATTTAAATGCTGTGGGGAAGAGCGAGGGGCCACTGTAAGCGCCGAGCCCCTCCCCAAGAAAATGTCGTACCCCTGCTTTAAGAGATATTCTAGGACCCTCCAACTCCTCCATCGGACCCTTCCTCATATTGACTGACCTTGCAGTGCTCTGCACTGACTTGCACTGACCTGCTATGATGCCCCTCAAAATACCATGCTAACTCATTCTGAACATACATGTGTCCTTTCTACATGTTACTCAGCTTGTATGGGCCACAGACAGCTTTCCCGGGGTCCAGGACTAGTTGCCACTGGGGACACTCACCCATGGGTCGGCGACCTTGCGAGAACCCACCCCCCCAACCTGTTTTCTCTTGCATTGCCATAGACAACAACATTTCAGCCTGCTGGTCTTTCTCAGGTAAAGTGGCTAAACCCACTAAAGCCAGTAAAGAAAGGCCAGCAGCCGAAACATTGTAGTCTGTGGCACAATAAATTATCTTTTTTTATTCAAATCCGTGTGCCCTTTTCCATCAATCATATTGTATCCATTGGACGAAATGCCGGTCTTCCCTGAGACTAAGGGGCACCGGTAAAAGTATCACTAATTGTTTTTTTTAGTGTGCAGCAAATCCCCATCATTTTTGCGTTCTCTTGCTCTGCCCCAATCTGACACACCACCTTGCTCTCTCACCCCCCTCTTACACTCCCGCGTCACCCTTTCCTTCCCCAAAGGTTGTCCTTTAATCAGATCTTACCCAAATTGTCTCCATCTCCCTTGGAAATGTTCTGTCTTTAAACTGTGCGGCTCCTCTTGATCCGGAGTTTCTTAGCTGACCCCTTTAGGTTTCGGCTCCGAGGGTCTAAAAAATAAGCGACTCCGAAAAGATGTGAAATATGCGCACGGGTCCTAATGGGGCACTGAGGGGGAGACTTAAATACTAGTAAATATAATCTACTGTGCTAACAAATATAATCTATTAACTAACAAATATAACTTATTAAACTAAGAAATATAACTTATTAAACTAACAAATATATCTTATTAAACTAAGAAATATAATTTATTAAACTAAGAAATATAACTTATTAAACTTACAAATATAATCTATTTAACTAAATAAATATCTATTAAACTAAATAAATATCTATTCAACTAAATAAATATAATCTACTTCAAAACAATATAATAAAAAGCTGGAGAAATGATACGTTAACCAAGCCACAGATTTGATGCCAATGAGCGTTGAACTCCTTGCAGATCCACCGTCAGCTGGTTGTGGCAGAAAGTGGTGACATGCAGTAGAACAGAGTGGTTGAGCTGTAACCACGGCAGTCAGGTCAGAAATCAACACAATATTTTTTGAAATTTAGAATGAGAATGTTCAGTATGTCACATTCTGGGCTCAGACACTGAGCCCTGTCACATGTTAGCAGCTTGTGATAATAGAAAGTATCCATATACTGGGATGTGATAAGAGACATTATAGTCATTTTATACTGGGTCCCATAACCTGCTTTATATGAAGTATCATTTTACACTAGTAGAGATGTTACATTTTGAAAAAATAGCGCTTCTGGCGACAATGTTCATTTTCTCTACAAATGATAAATGAAAAAGTTGGATAAAATGTTATATGTGTGTGTGCGCGCGCAATATATATATATATATATATATATATATGAGTGAAAAGAGAAAAAAGTAACCCGTATGGGAGCACTCAGGTATGCAGATTAACATATAGTATTTTATTTATTTGACACAGTGCAAAAAAGGATAAGTAAACAGTACATGATTAAAAACACTTAAAAAAGGCTAGGACCCCTGTCACGGGTACTACCCATAGACACAAGTGGGCAAAACTAGGGAATGACTCAAATTGTCAACCCTTAACATGAAAATGGATAGTGACTCATGAAACACTTGGATAGGTCAGAATAAATCACAACAGGTTAATGGGTTCACAGGCACCTATACAAAGCTAAAGATAATACGTACTACACACCAATGAAGTGACTAGTCAAAATATAAATGACAATCTTAAACCATCATAAATCTGCTTGAGCATACAATTATGTAACCAATACCAACAGCACAAATAAATCACTTGAAGGAAAAAGGTGGCATGATGGGATGAAGTCACTAGATGTGTGGAGCAATGAAGTGTGTGAATAGCATGTATGGAAAATTGCCTGATGAACGCCTATTAGATAACCTTGTGTGTGTTGTCAGTATCCATAATGAAAAAATAGAGTGTCACAGTCCAGAGATTAGTTGCACCAGTGCTGGGTAGCATAGTTATGTGAACATCTGATGTACAGAAAAAACCCGGGCGCTACCTGGTACTGATTGCTAATGGGGTGATGTAATCTGTGTAATAAACAATACAACCTTAAAGAGTACTAAAAGGTCCCCTCTGATTCCGACACTCTTCCTGCTGCTCAAAAAACCCCAAAAAGGACCTATCCAGGATCCTTGGTGCATGGGAAACAGACAAAAAATGGGGGAGCACAGGTTTACGGACTATACAGACTTGTGGTGTACTTCAATAGTGTGAAACTTGGATGTGAGATAAGGTGTCAAATAACATAAACACTTACACGGCCTTGTGTAAATGCTTGCACATCAAGGTATCTTTGCTTTAGATGTTTCTCTCTTCTGTCTTCTTTCCTCTTGTGCTTTTCTTCTCCTCTTGTGTGCTGTAGAGCGTCTCTGGTTTCTTCCACAGTAGTGGGTTGTGATGTTATCCTCGGAGTTAAATGAAATAAAAATGGATGAGTGACAAGACAGAATATATGAAATAAATATCTGGAATAGACAACTGAATCTAAATTATACAAGCAGGGGAATGCTGCATCCACTCACACGGGCAAGCGTGAGTGATCTCTGGAGGGAGGTATCTTTGATAGCACCCCACTGCAGGGCTTCCACGTGCCCCACCGGTTCTTTACACCAAAATAATAGGGGTGAGGGGGCCAAGGTGGATTAAAATGTATCCCCGTAAGGTCAACAATAAACTCACACGGCCAAGTGTGAGTATAGACTCAAATTGGTATCTTTTTCTCCTCTCTCTGGAGCATCAAATTCAAACCTTCAACTGGTGTTGTAATAACCACTCAGATAGTGCCAGGTATACACGATAGTACACAAGGGTATATGGGTGAAAAAACGTGATATTTATTAACACTAACAGGACATAGTCCCAACAAAACATTTAAAAAGCACTTAGTCAAAATGACTTAAGAGCTGAAATAAACAGCCAAGCTAGCAGAAAATGTTCGTGCAGGATAGTCAGGTGCGCAGCAAACTCTCCGCGTCCGGGTGGTAAGCTTAGCTCCTTCTTCCTGCTTCTGACGGTGGCTGGTATGGTAAAAAAGTACTCAGGGATAGTAGCAACGCGTTTCGCCCTTCTTGTTCTTCCTACGGAGCCTGAGGAAGCCCAAGAAGGGCGAAACGCGTTGCTACTATCCCTGAGTACTTTTTTACCATACCAGCCACCGTCAGAAGCAGGAAGAAGGAGCTAAGCTTACCACCCGGACGCGGAGAGTTTGCTGCGCACCTGACTATCCTGCACGAACATTTTCTGCTAGCTTGGCTGTTTATTTCAGCTCTTAAGTCATTTTGACTAAGTGCTTTTTAAATGTTTTGTTGGGACTATGTCCTGTTAGTGTTAATAAATATCACGTTTTTTCACCCATATACCCTTGTGTACTATCGTGTATACCTGGCACTATCTGAGTGGTTATTACAACACCAGTTGAAGGTTTGAATTTGATGCTCCAGAGAGAGGAGAAAAAGATACCAATTTGAGTCTATACTCACACTTGGCCGTGTGAGTTTATTGTTGACCTTACGGGGATACATTTTAATCTACCTTGGCCCCCTCACCCCTATTATTTTGGTGTAAAGAACCGGTGGGGCACGTGGAAGCCCTGCAGTGGGGTGCTATCAAAGATACCTCCCTCCAGAGATCACTCACGCTTGCCCGTGTGAGTGGATGCAGCATTCCCCTGCTTGTATAATTTAGATTCAGTTGTCTATTCCAGATATTTATTTCATATATTCTGTCTTGTCACTCATCCATTTTTATTTCATTTAACTCCGAGGATAACATCACAACCCACTACTGTGGAAGAAACCAGAGACGCTCTACAGCACACAAGAGGAGAAGAAAAGCACAAGAGGAAAGAAGACAGAAGAGAGAAACATCTAAAGCAAAGATACCTTGATGTGCAAGCATTTACACAAGGCCGTGTAAGTGTTTATGTTATTTGACACCTTATCTCACATCTCACATCCAAGTTTCACACTATTGAAGTACACCACAAGTCTGTATAGTCCGTCAACCTGTGCTCCCCCATTTTTTGTCTGTTTACGTGAACATCTGTCAGGGGTCCTGCCTAGCACCTCCACTCCGACGCACCCCCACTCCAAGTCTAAGTCTCTGGACGAAACGTGTCGGAGTGGGCGTGCTAGGCAGGACCCCTGACAGATGTGAGACGGTGATATACAATCTGTCGGACTATACACTATCAAGTGCTGAGACCAGTATTTTACAAAAAGGCCTTTCCTTTGTGCCTACCTACACCCAAGATGCCTTCAAATGGGAGGTCGATATGTACAGATTACACAGACATCTGAAGTTGAAAGACTTTTTCTCCAAGAGTGGACTGAACGATCCACCCGGGGGCACCGAGGTGAATCCTTTTAAGCCTAGAAGTACATTTGATCCTCACTCCACCAATCCGAACATTGCCACGTTCATGAATCTGGTGACCAAGGACTCTCGCAATATCCTTAAGAACCACAAGACAAGTTTTAATAACTTGTCCAGAGATGAACGAGCTGCCCTCAAAACATTACGAGACAATAAAGACATCATTGTGAGGGCTGCGGATAAAGGTGGGGGGATAGTGATCCTCAACTATCAGTATTATAGAGAAGAAATTGGACAACAGCTCCTGGTAGCACATCACTATAGACGCTTGCCTGGGGACCCGACGACAGCCTATAAAAGGGAAATTGATGGAATCATCCAACTTGGTCTTAATAACACATGGATCACAGAGGAGACCAGCAAATTCTTGACACAAGATCATCCAGTGATGCCAGTGCTATACACTCTGCCCAAAATCCACAAGTCTTGCGTAGCACCTCCAGGCAGACCCATCATCTCAGCCCGTGGATCGCTATGCCACCCTCTCTCACAATTTGTGGATTTCTACCTACAGCCACTGGTAGCCAGCATGGGTTCATATATTAAGGATACCACAGGCTTCATTAAACAGCTCAGCGACATGTCCATTGATACATCTGACTACATTTTTGCCACACTAGATGTATCTAGTCTGTATACCAACATCCCCCATGCGGAGGGTCTGGAAGCAGTCCGCGCCAAATTTGAAACATCTGGTGTACAACAGGGTCCCCCTGTGGAATTTCTCATGTTACTAATTGAGGTTATTCTACATAAAAACTTTTTCAGGTTCGAGAAACACCATTACTTACAGCTGACAGGGACGGCCATGGGGTCAAACATGGCGCCGTCCTATGCGAATCTGTTCATGGACCTGTACGAGCGGACCCATATACTCCATGATGTGTCTTATGGACACCACATTGTCAAATATCTACGCTACATTGATGATGTGTTCATCCTGTGGGATGGCAGCGAAAAGGATCTGCTAGCGTTTGTGGCTTCTTTGAATAACATTCCTTCCACCATACGCTTCACTCTCAGTCACAGCTCTAAAGAAATTGCTTTCTTAGACACGATTGTATATAAGTCTGGGGGCTCGTTGGCTACAAGACTGTACCGGAAGAGCACAGACAAGAATTCATTGCTGTGGGCATCCAGCCACCATCCCTTGCCACTCAAAAGGGGTCTCCCCTACTCACAGCTTTTAAGAGTGAAGAGGATTACAACAGATCCAGCGGAGACCGAAAGGGCTTTGGGTCAGATGGCTGCCCGCTTCCGAGAGAGGGGCTATTGTGAAAAGGACATCCAATACGCCTTACAAAAGGTGGAACAGGTTGACAGGAATGTATTGCTGACATCAGTGTCCAAAAAACCGGAGACCAACAGACTCAACATAGTCAGCACTTTTAGCACCGCCTCCAATGACATCAAGCGATGCATCCGGGGGAATTGGCGGATCTTACAAAATGATGAGAGGATAGGCACATGTGCCAAAGAACCACCGTTGTTCTGCTTCCGTCGCGGCCCTAGTATTGGTGACATGGTGACAGGATCGGATCCAATAGAGAAATATGCCACCTCCAAGACCTGGTTGGCCAAGAAACCAGGCTCATATCGGTGTCATGGCTGTACTAACTGCCAGTTCATGCAATTGGGCCCCAGCTACAATCATCCCCACAGTGGCATTCCTATCAAACTCCAACAGGCACTTAATTGTGAGTCCAAATTCGTGGTATACTACATCAGATGCCCTTGTGGACTCCTATACATTGGAAAAACTGTGAGGATGCTGAAGGAGCGGATGGCCATGCACCGTACTACGATCAGGAAAGCCCTAGTGAGTGGTGGCGATGACATGGACCTTAAATGTCTCCCTGTCGCGAGACATTTTAAAGAACATAGACACTCCTTAGCAACGCTTAGATGCATGCCTATCCTGCAGGTCCCTATTCCTACGCGTGGTGGTGACAGGGGCAAGATCTTGCTACAACAGGAGGCCAGACTCATTTTTGAACTGCGAACCATGGCACCAGGAGGACTGAACGAAGAGCTAAAACTGGGCTGTTTTTTGTAAATTGTTTATGTTTACCTGCGCATTGATTTTTACTTGATTGGATGTTTGACCATGTTTATTTATATTTATTTTTATGTTTGCATGTACTGTTAGACGTGTGGACACTGTTCCTCCATAGCTTCACTTCCCCTGCACACTGTCACTCCCTTGTTTTTATTGTCATTTTATTGTCATTATTTATGTTGTGGGGTGCAGCTGGTACTCCTGGTACCTTCACCACTGCCTTCTGTGGCTTTAATTTCAGCCACAGGCGTTTTTGGCTCGTGTGTCTGCCTTGTATTGGTGCTGTGGGTGCAGCGCTGCCCTTTCTATCAGTTTTCACTACTGCGCCTGCGCGGACTGTGTGCTGGCGTCCTTGGTTGCCAGGGTTCCTCCATTAGGGTACTGCGTGCCTTTCCAGTGCGCAGTGATGTTTCCCATTGGCTCCCCGGCTCACCCCTTTGCCCTATGACGCGCAGGCTAGTCAGGTGACGCGCTGCAGCTCCCGACACCGGTCGCAGGCTATGGACATCAGAGCAGGCAGCCTTGATCACGAGAGGGGTTTCCCTGCTCGTGGATCTAGGACATCAAACGCAGATGTCTGAGTTGGCTGCTTTTGATTACTACATTGCTTTTTCCTGCTTGTGGATCCGCATGGCGCCTTTTGGAACAGGCATTGGTTGTTTCTCAATGGTGCTCAGCTGCACAACAGGTAAATAATGACAGGTTGCTGGTGATTGGTTATGTTTAATTGGTTGCACTAGGGGTGTGGGTATATAAGTAGGGTCACTGTTAGTGTGGTGTTTGCACGGCCCTGAGGAAGGTCTCCCTGAGAGACCGAAACGTTGGCTTTCGTGTATCTGTTCATTTCAATACAGATTATTTTGGATTACACCTCGCTGGTTGCTGTCTCCTTACTGGTCTTTGGGCTGGTTCGTATGATTATATATATATATATATATATATATATATATATATATATATATATATATATATGGTATAACCCAGAGGTGCGCAAAGTGGGGGGGGGGGAGATTTTTCGGGGGGGGGGGGGGGGTTGGCGCGTACGGTTGCAGAGGCCCCGCGCACTTCCTCGAGGCATTAAAATTAAATGCCGGGGGATCACGTGAGGCCTCTGCAATGCTATTACTTACCTTGACTCTGCCGGCGTCACTCGTGTCCATGGCAACGCGGTGTTAAATTACGCCGCGGGGTCATGTGACGTCACCCTCGTCAAATGCCGCTGCAGGTCACGTAACGCCGCATCAAGGTAAGGGGGGGGGGGCGCGAGCACCAACAGAGGGAAGGCAGGGGGGCGAGCTGCAAAAGTTTGTGCTCCCCTGGTATAACCAATAAATAATATAGCTGATATAGCAATCTGGTTGTCGCTAGAGAGAGATTATAATGGCAGTGAGAAATAGTGGCCAGAATTAATAACAGTGCAATTACTAAAAAGTAGCTGTAATAAAATAATAATAAACACTATGCCTAAACACAATAAAAGTCCAGAAACCTAGCTCTAATAGCTATGTTATAACTCAATCATAAAAGGATCCAATTCGGGCGTCCTCTGGAGCCCTGGCAGCTCTCTTCAGGGAAACAACCACCTCCTCGATAGATATCTAAACAAAACAAAAAGAAGAGAAAGCGCCCGCTCCATGTGTAAATTTGGTTTAACAATTTCATTTCCTGGACAAGATAAAAATAACAAACTCACAAACGCCCGTTTGGTAAAAGCATTGTGTGAGACAGGCTCGGGCTCCGTGGTAATCCGGTGGTCAATCCGCAGCTCCAGACTTTGGACGATGACCGGGAAACTCGATAGGCTGCGGCCCTCGCAGTGTGGTCCTCCAGCAATCTGTAGTATGCAGTTGTGATTCCACTCTGTAATTCCGGTGTCTCGTCTTGGTTGCGTACCAACTTCCCTTCCGGCGTCAAGACGGATAGTGTGGCAATAACGAGAAGAAAGTACCTACGCGTTTCTTCAGCACACGGCCGATTTCATCAGGGGATAATGCTACAACTCACTCGTAATGGTTTTATAGTCCTACAGTCCAATTGGTAATGGCATAATAGATCACATGTGTTACTGATTTTAGATAATACAGTAATAGATTCTTGTATGACACACACACACACAGATATATATATATTGTGACAAACAGCTTACTCCGGGGCTCCGCCGCTTGTCCGGGACGGTTAGAACACGGTCTTTTAGGGTAGGTTAAAATGAGGAGGCGTCACGTACTGTTCCTTTAAACAGGCTGGGCCTGGTTTATTCAGTCCGAGGCACTGAGACTGCCACAGTGCATACAACAAAACACATCAAAACAAAAGCTGCTCACCTGAGCGATAACTTAACTTAGATTTCCCTAACTCAGGGTGGAAGTGGCTTTTCCACTTTCCAACAACAAAACAAGGTACTTTTGCAGACTTAGCCAAATGAACAGAACGATTGAACCTGTGTGGGGAAGAGGCTTCTCCCCACTGTGTTCAGCAGCCTTCCAGGCTCTGGAGAAGAGACAAGAGCAACCAGGAAATCAGTCTTACATACCTGATTTCTAATTAGCATGACAGGTGACAGAAATCAGGCAGCCAGACAAACTCTGGTCTGGATCTCTCATCCCTCAGTTCCAGCGCTTGCCAAACTGTGGGATGGAGTGTATGTATTATAAGGCTGCACTCCCAGGCCAGACAGGATAGAAACTGTTCAGTATCCTGGGAGCCCTATATATGGAATTTATTACCATCCCCTGGTTTCTGTCACATATCCTCCCCCCCAGCTCAGACCCCGAGGGATGAGCGACCATGGATATTAGGGAGTGCATCCTTGACAACCCGTCAGCATTGCCATGTTTGTGCCCTGACCTGTGTTCCACAGAAAATTTAAAGGGTTGTAGGCTTAGGAACCATCTGGTCACTCTAGCATTCTTCTCCCTGTTTTGACACATCCAGGTGAGGGGTGCATGATCTGTGACCAACCGGAATTTTCTCCCCAACAGGTAGTATTTGAGCGTCTCTACAGCCCACTTTATTGCGAGACACTCTTTCTCTACTATGGAGTAATTCTTCTCCTGGGGATTTAGTTTCCTACTTAAATAAAGGATGGGGTGTTCCTCACCTTGAGACTCCTGGGAGAGTACCGCCCCCAGCCCTACCTCAGATGCGTCGGTTTGGACTACGAACTCTTTGGAGAAGTCAGGTGTGACCAACACTGGTTGGGCACAGAGAGCTTCTTTCAGGCTTCTAAAGGCCTGTTCGGTTTCGGGGGACCACTTTACCATAAGCGGTCCTCTTGCTTTTGTGAGGTCGGTTAGTGGGGTTGCCTTAGTTGCAAAATTGGGAATAAACCTTCTATAGTACCCAATTAACCCCAAAAAGGTCTTTACTTGTTTTTTTGTAACTGGCCTTGGCCAACCTTGTATCGCCTCCACTTTGAGTGTTTGGGGTTTGAGTAAACCTCTGCCAATAGAATACCCCAGATACTTGGCCTCCTCCAGACCAATGGTGCATTTAGCGGGGTTAGCAGTTAGTCCAGCAGACCGAACTGCGTCGAGCACAGCTTGGACCTTTGGAAGGTGGGATTGCCAATCTTCACTATGGATTACCACATCATCCAGGTAGGCAGCAGCATACCGAGCATGTGGTTTTAAAATTTTATCCATCATTCTTTGGAATGTGGCGGGAGCTCCATGTAAGCCAAAAGGCAGCACCCTATACTGAAAGAGGCCATCTGGGGTTGAGAAGGCTGTCTTTTCTTTTGCCCTTTCTGTGAGGGGAACCTGCCAGTACCCTTTTGTTAGGTCTAGGGTTGTGAGATATCGGGCTTTGCCCAGTCTCTCTACAAGTTCATCTACCCTGGGCATAGGATAAGTATCAAATTTTGACACCGCGTTTAGTTTCCGGTAGTCATTACAAAACCTTGTTGTACCATCTGGCTTTGGGACTAAGACTATAGGGCTGTTCCACCCACTTTGGGATTCCTCAATTACGCCTAGTTTTAGCATTTTTTTAACCTCTAAACTTATAGCCTCTCTTTTGGCCTCTGGGATTCGGTACGGTTTAAGGTTAACTCGGACCCCCGGTTCAGAGACTAGGTCATGTTCAATTACGCTAGTTCTACCTGGCTGTGTAGAGAAGATTTCTTTGTTTCTTCTCACTAAATTCTGAACCTCTTGTTTCTGATGAACGGACAGGGTTTCAGCTATGCTAACCTCTGGGTCAGTTTCTTGACTCTCTGACGGACCTGGGATTACTAGGGTTGACAAGACTTCTCTATCTTTCCAGGGCTTGAGTAGGTTTATATGGTAAATTTGCTCAGGTTTCCTCCTACCTGGCTGTCTTACCTTATAATTTACTTCTCCCACTCTTTCCAAGACCTCATATGGCCCATGCCATTTAGCAAGGAATTTACTTTCCACGGTGGGAACCAGAACTAGTACCCTATAACCTGGAAAAAAAATTCTGACCCTAGCACCCTTATTATACGTATTCCTCTGTGCTTCTTGAGCTTTCTCCATGTGTTCCCTCACTATTGGTAGGACTGCAGCAATGCGGTCCTGCATCTGGGCAACATGCTCTATTACACTTCTGTAAGGGGTAACCTCGTGTTCCCAAGTCTCTTTGGCTATATCCAGTAAGCCCCTTGGGTGTCGGCCATACAATAGTTCAAACGGGGAGAACCTGTGGATGATTGGGTAACTTCCCTAATGGCAAATAACAGGTACGGTAACAAACAATCCCAGTTTTTCCCATCTTTATCGACCGCCCGGCGTAACATGCTCTTTAAGGTTTTATTGAACCTTTCCACTAAACCATCTGTTTGTGGATGATAGACTGAGGTTCTGAGATGCTTGATTTTTAGGAGTTTACATAACTCTTTTGTTACTTGGGACATAAATGGTGTTCCCTGGTCAGATAGAATCTCTTTAGGAATTCCAACCCGGGAAAACAGAACTACCAACTCTTTTGCTATGTTTTTGGCAGAGGTGCTACGTAGGGGAACTGCCTCCGGATATCGGGTAGCATAATCTAATATTACCAATATATGCTGATGTCCCCTAGCAGACTTTATTAGGGGTCCTACTAGATCCATAGCAATCCGGTCAAATGGTACCTCTATTATGGGAAGGGGTACCAATGGGCTGCGGTACGCCTTGAACGGGGCGGTGATCTGACATGCTGGGCATGAGGAACAATAATTCGTAATTTCTGCCAGAACCCCAGGCCAATAGAAGCTTCGGAGAACCTTTTCCTTTGTCTTTTCCACCCCTAGGTGTCCCCCCAATGGATGACTATGTGCGAGGTGTAATACTACGTTACGGAATGTCCGTGGTACCAACAATTGTTTAGTTGTAACTGATTTCCTTTTATCAAACCGATATACTAGGTCGTTCTCTACCTCGAAGTAGGGGTAAGCAAGTGACCTATCTGGTTGGCCAGGAGTACTATTCAGGTCCCGTATATTTCCCCTTGCTACCGCTAACGTGGGGTCCTCCCACTGGGCCTTCTTAAAACTCCCAGGACTGACCTCTAGGTCAGCGAGGGTCTTATCCGGTTCTGGGGTGGTAAGTGTCTGCTCAACATCTTGATTTGGGGTATTCCCTACCAAAGTAGTGATGGGGAAGGGAATTTTACAGCACTCCTCCTTTTCCCCCTTCTTATTTGGGCCCTCGTCAACCTCCATTTCTGAAAAAGGGAAAGGATTTGTTTCTTCTAATACTTCGTTATGGTCCGCTATTGAACTCTGGGCGCTATTCTGAGCGGGGGACCACATTTTTAGAAAATGGGGAAAGTCAGTCCCTATTAACACATCATGTGCCAGTTTGGGTACAATACCCACCTTGAAATCTAAAGAACCAAACTCTGTTTCAAAAAAAACATCAACAGTGGAATATTCATGATTATCCCCATGTATACAACAAATTGCCATTCTTTGTGAACTGTTTCCCTGTTTCTTCTTAATGGGCAAGAGGTATTCGGACACTAGTGTGACCATGCTCCCAGAGTCCAGAAGTGCCCGAACCCTCTTACCATTAACCTTTACAAATGCCCACAGATGGTTATTCAAGGGGTCCTCTGGGCTAGGGCGCATACATTGGGACAACAGCGAATAAGGTTCCACGCTGTTGCATTACATGGGCTCATCATTTAGTGGGCAGATTTTTGCTGTGTGGCCCCTCTCATGACAATTTACACATTTAGGTACATAGTCTGTGTCCCACTTAGAGCCTTTTCCCGGCTCCCCATGTTGGCTATTGCCCTTAGTGTGCGAACCACTGTTGCTGGTGCTGCGTGAAGGTGGTCGCCGCTCCTCAGCTCCCCTTAACCCCGGTACCCTTTTACCGTCTCTGGAAGAGTCCTGGAACCTCGGGTAGTGGGGTTGCTCCACGACTGTGGGTTGCGGGTGCTCTTCTGCTGCATTGTACCTTTCTACGAGGGCCACAAGCTCATCCGCATTGTGGGGGTCACTCCGACTGACCCAACGGCGTAAGGCAGAGGGAAGTTTCCTCAAGAACTGGTCCATGACCAACCGTTCCACGATGTGGCTTGCTGAGTTGATCTCGGGTTGTAGCCACTTCCGGGCGAGGTGGATGAGGTCATACATCTGGCTTCGGGTGGCTTTATCCATCGTGAAGGACCATGCGTGAAACCTTTGGGCGCGAACAGCCGTGGTTACGCCGAGGCGGGCGAGGATCTCGAACTTCAATTTTGCATAGACGTTAGCTTCGCGTGGCTCTAGATCAAAGTAAGCCTTCTGGGGTTCGCTGCTTAGGAAGGGTGCGATTAGACCAGCCCACTCAGCTTCTGGCCATCCCTCTCTCTGTGCCGTGCGTTCAAACGTGAGAATATAGGCTTCCACATCATCCGAGGGTCCCATCTTCTGAAGGTAGTGGCTTGCCCTGGTCATTTTCGGAACTGGGGCTGCCGCTGCCAGTGGAAGGTTACTGATAGTCTCCCTCAGGATCTCGAGTTCCTGCTGTAAGCCCTGAGCGAACCGCTGTTGCTCCTCTCTCAGCAAGCGGTTTGTCTCTTGCTGGTTTGTATTAGTCTCTTGCTGGGCTATTAACAGCTGTCGCTGGGTTTCACTCGCCTGTTGCTGAGCTTCATTCGCGTCTTTCTGGACAGCGACATTGCGTACCAGCGCACTCACCACGTCTTCCATCTTGTTTGGAGAGAGAGAAAAAAAAACTTTTTTTTTTTTTTAAAGTTCTTTAACCCCCAGACCTTTTAGTGTTCTGCCCGCATTCTCCACCATATGTGACAAACAGCTTACTCCGGGGCTCCGCCGCTTGTCCGGGACGGTTAGAACACGGTCTTTTAGGGTAGGTTAAAATGAGGAGGCGTCACGTACTGTTCCTTTAAACAGGCTGGGCCTGGTTTATTCAGTCCCAGGCACTGAGACTGCCACAGTGCATACAACAAAACACATCAAAACAAAAGCTGCTCACCTGAGCGATAACTTAACTTAGATTTCCCTAACTCAGGGTGGAAGTGGCTTTTCCACTTTCCAACAACAAAACAAGGTACTTTTGCAGACTTAGCCAAATGAACAGAACGATTGAACCTGTGTGGGGAAGAGGCTTCTCCCCACTGTGTTCAGCAGCCTTCCAGGCTCTGTAGAAGAGACAAGAGCAACCAGGAAATCAGTCTTACATACCTGATTTCTAATTAGCATGACAGGTGACAGAAATCAGGCAGCCAGACAAACTCTGGTCTGGATCTCTCATCCCTCAGTTCCAGCGCTTGCCAAACTGTGGGATGGAGTGTATGTATTATAAGGCTGCACTCCCAGGCCAGACAGGATAGAAACTGTTCAGTATCCTGGGAGCCCTATATATGGAATTTATTACCATCCCCTGGTTTCTGTCACAATATACACACATACGTATGTTTATATATATATATATATATATATATATATATATATATATATATATATATATACACACATACATATATATATTTACACACACACACATACATACATATAAAACGGTCTTCTTCGGAGAGAAGAAGATATATATATATGTATATATAAATATATATATATACATATATATATGTGTGTGTATATGTGTATATATATATTTACACACACATAATGTTATAGGTTAGCGGTGCGTGAACTGGGGGGCGGGAGATTTGTCTGGGGGTGCGCGGGCGGGTGCATAGGTCCCGCGCTCCTCCCCAAGGCATTTAAATGAAATGCCGGGGATCACGTGAGGCCTCTGCAACAGTAACACTGACCGGGATTCAGACACGTCTCCATGGCAACGCGGCATCAAATGACACCGCGGTCATGTGACGTCACTCGACCCCGGAGTGTGCTGGCAGGTAGGAGAGGGGGCGCAAGACCGGGGGAGGCCAGGCAGGGGGACGCAGCTTCAGAAGTTTGCGCTCCCCTGTTATAGATTACCATGCCAACAAATTGTAATAGTGCTACAGGGATCAATAAATATTACATTTAATACTTAATTATTGTGATGTTTCTAATCTACTGTGTGTTACAAATAACATTAATATCTTACAACTGAATACATTGCAATAATGTGATACCTATTTATTTGTGATTTAAAGTGTGTTATATAGTGATAAATTATCTAATAAATAAATCTTAAACTAATCCCACACAGTGACTACTTAATTCTGTGAATAAATGTGTTTTTAATGTCATTACTATGAAGGAGATGAAGATATAGTGTATATATAAATTCCTACCTGCAAACGCCGTCTCAGCCTGTCAGAATACGCGCAGAGTGACCTGTCGTGACACGTCAGGTCACTCTGTAACCGAACCCGGATCTGTGACGCATATGTACTGAGGTGGGGTTGGATCCCCCACGGTTATTTCTTGTTTAATTAATAAATAATTTACTATATTTTAATCTCTGGTGCGCATTGTGTGCATTTTTCTTCTTGTCTGCACAGTGCTTCAGATGCTGCATCTGAAAAAATGCCGGTGGATCGGGATGTGAGGTAGGGAAGTGACGTCCGCGCCGGAACGTTATTGCCACGCCTCCAAATATTCATTGCCACGCCCCCAAATCGCGCCCGAAGCATACCCTGCAAAGCCATAAAAAAGCTCAGACTTCAGCAAGTGTATTGCAGTGTGTGCGCCTTCCCTCCGTCTGAAATACTATAGACGCAGCCTTATCGACGCTTACTAAATAGGCCCGTGTCTCTCTCTCTCTCTCTGTGTCTCTGTCTCTCTCTGTGTGTCTCTGTCTCTCTCTGTGTGTCTCTCTCTGTGTCTCTGTGTCTCTGTGTGTCTCTGTTTCTCTCTGTGTGTCTCTGTGTGTGTCTCTGTATCTCTGTCTCTCTCTGTGTGTCTCTGTGTGTGTCTCTGTCTCTCTGTCTCTCTGTGTGTCTCTGTGTGTGTCTCTGTGTCTCTCAAATCAAATCAGCTTGATTGGCATGTCAAAAGAACATTTCAGTATTGCCAAAGCGTGAGTAATAGGGGGTGTGGGACAATGATTACACGAATACTAGGGGGTACGGTATAATGGTTATACAGTACATTACTTTTGTCTCTCTCTCTCTGGGCCTCATGCAGAGAGCATCGTTATTTCAAAATTCGCCATTTTTTGTACAATTTCGCGCAGAAACCGGCAGAAAATGGCGAGTTACGAAAAACGCGCCATTTTGTTTTTTCTATTGCTAAAACTCGCCTCGCGGCTGGCGAGAACCTCCGTCTCGCCATTTTTAAAACTCTCCGAATGCAGAGAGGTACGAACGGCATGTAGCGGCTGTTCGCGCCAGGGAAATGGCGCGATTTTCTCATTTTTGCCGCGCCAGGAAAAGTTGGCAATAAAATGGCGCTCGCCGCCTATAGCAAAGGGGGGAAAAAAGCCGCGATTTTTTTTTTACACATTTCTGAAGCGCGCATCTTTCCCATTCAAACTCGCCACACGCATCCATGTTAAACATAGCAGAATTCGCACTTTTCTGCATATGGAGAATAAAACTCTCCAAAAAAGCTACTTTTTATGAAATTCGCCAATTTGAAAATTCTATGCTCTCTGCATGAGGCCCTCTGTGTCTGTCTCTCTCTCATTCTCTGTGTCTCTCTCATTCTCTGTGTCTCTCTCATTCTCTGTCTCTCTCTCATTCTCTGTCTCTCTCTCATTCTCTGTCTCTCTCTCATTCTCTGTCTCTCTCTCTCATCCCTGTATGATAGGTATGTTCCAACTCTATTTTTTGCTCTTCTTTTCCGTTTGAGAGGAGGGAGTCCCTCACCTCTTCAGCCACACACCAGGAACGCTGGATTGCTTTCAGACGCTCGGAGAGGCGGATACAGTCGTGGATTGCAGGCACTGATTTATCTGGTAAGTACCGCAAACATGCTTGAACAAGGGCCGTAGACATTTTATTTGATGGTTTAGATTATCATTGTCTGTGGTTGTTAGTTATTGGTATTAGAGTTTTTTGATGTTGTTACGAATCAAATACATTTTGAAGTAGTAATCCCCTCCGAACTGGGCATTCCTGGCCAATAATGCCCTGGCTGTAAGAGTTGAAGGGCCCAAGCAAAGCCCCCACCTCTATACACACTAACACTGCAGGGGCATCAGAGTGTCTTGTTGTCATGGCAACGGGGGGTGTCACGTGATGTCATTTGTTTAATAAATTATTTTTTAAGGTGTCCTGGTTTTTCATTTTCGAAATCTGGTCACCCTATGTATTTATGCTGCATTCAGTGTTGTAATGTGCTGTAATTGGGTTACATGGCGTACATAGTGTATATACCGCATTCAGGGTAAGTGCTGTATGTGGATTATAAAGTGTATATATGCTGCATTCAGGGTTATAAAGTTGTTTATAGAGTATATACTGCATTCACGGTTACGTGCGGCATGTGGAGTATAAGGTGTATATATGCTGCATTCAGTGTTATAATGTGCTTTAAGTGGGTTACATGGCGGGTATAGTGGATATACTGCATTCAAGGTTACGCGCCGTATTGGATTATAACGGGTATATATGCTACAGTCAGTGTTATAATGTGCGGTATTTGGGTTACAGGGGTGTATACGGTACCGCAGTGGTGGTGGCGTGCTGTATTTGGATTATATGGTATACACTGCAATCATGGTTACGTGCTGGGTTCTGAATATAATGTTTATAGACCACATGCGCGGTTACATGACGGGTTTGGATTATATGGTGTATATGCTGCATGCTTGGCTTCGGGCCATTGCGTGGAGCATATGGTGTGTGTATATACTGCCTTTGGGGGTCATGTGCTGTATTGGTCCAGCGTTACATGCTACATTCAGGATGACGTGGGGTATACGGTGCGTTATGCTGCAGGCAGAGGTATAACGCGTGTAGGGGTTAATTTCACTTCCTGTTCAGCGCAGGCCCTGGTAGGGCATGGGTAATCCCTCTTCCTGTTCAGCACTTGGCTCCCTCTATCGTATGGGTAATCCCTCTTCCTGTTCAGCACTTGGCTCCCTCTATCGTATGGGTAATCCCTCTTCCTGTTCAGCACTTGGCTCCCGCTATTGTATGGGTAATCCCTCTTCCTGCTCAGCACTTGGCTCCCGCTATTGTATGGGTAATCCCATTTCCTGTTTAATATACGGCCCTGCGGTTGTATGGGTAATCCCAGTTCCTGTTTAACACACGGCCCTGCTATTGTATGGGTAACCCCACTTCCTGTTCAGCACATGGCCCTGCTATGGACGGGTAACCCCCCACTCCCTGTTCAGCACAGGGCCGCATGCCCCTGGTTTGGCGTGGGTAATCCCACTTCCTGTTCAGCGCATGGCCAGGGATGGTGCGGGTAATCCCACTCCCTGACTGGGCACGATCAGGAAAATATGCTGGTATATATATATATATGTATATGTATATATATATGTATATGTATATATATATATATATATATATGGTAACTGCCGTTTCCAACACATCTGCTCCTTTTGCGGCGGCCGCCACGCCCAGGCAAAGTGTTTTAAGAAGGGCGGTCGCAGGGGGAGGAGCGAAGGGCGGAAATTTGGACGCGAGGGCAGCGACACCAATAATCGTCGCCAATTTGGCACCGTGGCTAGCAAGGTATCCCAATAGGGAAGCAGCCCAGCTACTCTTAGCTGGGTTTAAGGAGGGGTTTAGGATCCCGTTTGAATATCAAGCGGGATCTGAGTTTAGTCGGAACTTGAAATTGGTCAGGACACACGGTGACGTAGCTAGGGAAAAGGTCTGGAAGGAAGTCCAATTGGGAAGGATGGCTGGCCCCTTTGAGTCCCCTCCCTTGCCTAATCTCAGGATTTCCCCATTGGGAGTGGTCCCCAAAAAAAGAGGCTGGGGAGTATAGGTTGATACAACACCTATCCTACCCCGAGGGGTCGTCGGTAAACGACGGCATTGACAGGGAGTTGTGTTCGGTGTCTTACGCGAACTTCGATCAAGCCGCAGCGCTGGTGGAAAGGATGGGAGAAGGGGCTTTAATGTCAAAAGCCGACATCAAATCGGCCTTCAGACACTTGCCAGTCCACCCCGAGTGCTTTCATTTGCTAGGCTGCATGCTCGAAGGTCAGTACTACATAGACTTATGCTTACCAAAGGGAGGGGCGCTTTCTTGTTTTTATTTCGAGACATTTAGCACCTTCCTAGAATGGGTAGCCCGGAAGAGGGTGCAGGCAGCGGGGGTCATGCACTACTTGGACGACTTCCTTTTTGTTGGCCCCAGGGGTTCGGACTTATGCGCTAGGTGGCTGTTCGAATTTTCAGCCCTGGCGCGTGAATTCGGCGTTCCTTTGGCCGACGAGAAGACGGTGCGGCCAACAACCACTCTTACCTTTTTGGGCATAGAAATCGACTCTGAGGCGATGGAGTACAGGCTCCCTCCGGAGAAGCTGGTCGCCCTAAGCAGGCTTCTCCGCGAATTCATAGCTCTCAAGAAAACATCATTGAGGCACTTCCAGGCGCTGCTAGGCCACTTAGTATTTGCTGCGCGCGTAATGCCGGCTGGGAGGGTTTTCGCCAGGCGACTCTCCGCAGCAACGGTCGGGGTGAGACGACCCAACCACTTCATCCGCATCACCGCCGAAATCCGAACGGACTTGACGGTGTGGCTGCGTTTTTTAAAGGATTATAACGGCAGAACCTTGTGGCGAGGTCCCCCATCCAACAACACAGAATTGCAGTTGTTTACAGACGCCTCAGGGTCAGTCGGTTTTGGGGCCTACTTCGGTGGGGCATGGTGCGCGGAGCGGTGGCCTCCCCACTGGCGGGGGACGCCGCTCATTAAGAACTTGGCGTTCTTGGAACTATTTCCCTTGCTCGTCGCAGTGCGCCTGTGGGGTCACTTATTCGCAAATAAGCAAGTAATTTTTTGGACAGACAACATGGGTGTAGTGGAAGCCGTGAACAATTTCGGCTCACGCTCCCCGCCGGTGCTGTCCCTTCTGCGCTGTTTCGTACTGGCATGCTTGCAATTGAACATAGCGTTCAAGGCTCGACATGTCCCGGAGGTGGCGAATAACATTGCTGATGCCTTATCCCGGTTACAGATGGCGCTGTTTCGGAGACTGGCCCCCGGGGCGGACCTAATCGGCAGTCCATGCCCTGCAGACCTTTGGGTGCTGGCGACGACCCAGTGACCTCGTTGGTACGATCATCGCTGGCTCCGGGTACGTGGCGGGCCTATTCGGCAGCGTGGCGCGATTATCAAAGTCTGGCAGGGGAATTGGGTCTCGACGTATTGGGAGTCGGGACCTTGCTATCATTTGTCCTAAACTTAAGGGCAAGGGTTTTAGCGGGAGGATCCATAGGGAAAAAAGTGACAGGGGTCTCCTTCTTTTTGCAGCTAGAGGGCAAGGGGGACCCAACGAAGGCGTTTATCATCAAAAGGGTCCTAGCGGGGTTAACAAAGGGGACGGCGGCAAATGACAGCAGAAGGCCAGTGACACCAGCGATATTAGAGGGTTTAATGCAGGCCACAGACAGAGTGTGCCTATCGGGGTTCGAGGCGAAACTTTTCCGGCTGACGTTTGCATTGGCTTTCTTCGCAGCACTGCGAGCCGGGGAGCTGGTGTGCGCGTCGCGCAAGGGCGAGGGAGGGATGCAGTTTGAGGACATAGTCTTAGGGGAAGGGTGGGTCAAACTACACGTGAAAAGGTCAAAAACAGACCAGCGGGGGAGGGGAGCGTGGATATCTTTGCTAGGGCTACCAGGGACCAAATTTTGCCCAGTGAGCACGCTCAGGGAATACTTGGCATGCAGGCCAGACGGTCAGGGTCCCCTGCTCCTTCACGCAGACGGGGTACCGTTATCTAGATTCCAGTACCTGCGGGTTTTCCGCATGTGCCTAAGACACCAGGGCCTCGAAGAGGCACAATACGGGACACATTCGTTCCGGATTGGGGCGGCAACGGAGGCATCACGCGCGGGGCTGTCAGTAGCTGCGATACAAAAGATAGGGCGATGGAAGTCTAACAGATACCGGTCCTATATCAGGCCCGCATTATCTGGTATTTAGCGTGCTTGGATAAACCCCCTCATCCTCTTTATACCTTCACAGACGCCGCACCCACTTGGATAATCGGAGACTCGCTTATACACTGGGCAGAGAAGCGGGCTGTCAAACGCCCATGCGGGGCTAACCTCGGGTTGCGAACGGAGGAGACAAATGTGGTATGGGGGGAGGTTGGGGGCTGCGGTGGGCTCAGTTGCTCCCGCGGCTAATGGTGATGGGCAGGGATAGGAGGGCGCCGCAGATCTTGCTCCTCCACGTCGGGGGCAACGACCTGGCCGCTCGACGCTACTTTGAGCTGGTTAATTCAATAAAACACGACCTGGCCCTCATACTCACCAGTTGGCCAGAAGTACAGATCGTTTGGTCGGACATATTGTGCAGGAGAGTGTGGAGGGGCCATCGACCGAGCGCGGGTCAAACTGAACAAGATGGTGGGGAAGTTTGTGATGCAGTGTGGGGGATGGCAGATCACCCATCCCGAGTTTGACTACAAGTCAACCGGCCTGTTCCGGGCCGACGGCACACACTTATCCGAGATAGGGGCGGACTTGTTCAATAACGATTTGCAGGAGGGGCTGGAGAGGGTCCTTGCGGGGTTGGCGGCACGGTCTAATTTAAGGAGGTTTAAATAGAGCCGTGAGTGGCGGCAGTTCGGGGGTAAGTGCTTGTCCTTGCCAGATGGGCTCGGGGCGGGCGTCGCCCGGGGGTAGGAGCGATTGGGCGGGGTCAAGCTAACGTGACACCCGGGAACACACTCGCGACAACGGCCGGCTCTTTAGGGGTCGGCCGGGTACGGGGGCAGAAGGCCAAGGCCTAGCTGACCCTCTGACCCCACTCTGGCTTGGACTAGCGCTTACTCCAGTATTATGATTGTTAATAAACAAAGCCGCGGCCTTTTATACCTCCAAACTGAGTCTGTCATTACTCGTCTGTTATATGTGGGTACCGGTTCCAAGTGGGAGGGGGAGGGGGTCCCTCGCAGCCTCCCTGGTCATGCAGGAGACAGAAAGGTAGATAGAGACACAGACAGAGAGCTACCAGAGAAGGTGTTACATGGGTGAGTGCTGAGTTATTACTGTGACTCTCTGATGCTAACATGACATTAGGTTCCGGGCTCTGCGTCCCACACATGATGAACACCATGACTGTATAAAACTGAGGGGTACATATATGTATATATATATAGCAACTGTAAATATTACTGTATGTTCATTTGCATGTCTTAGACAGGTCTGCAACCCTGTCTTTCCCCATTGTCACCCAGCATACAGCGCTTCCACTGCAGCAAGGGATTCTGGGAAATGACATGCAAATGAGCACTCAGTGCCACCTTTTGTCTCAAGCTCGTATTACACAAGCCAATCCTCAAGCCAATGCATGCTGTTTTAAACACAGCTTTTAGACAGAGGCTGGGATGAGATGCAAAGCCATTAAACCCAGTCACAGACATTTTTTTTTTTTTTTTACGGTTCACATATTAACAACCATTTAGTATCATTTTACAGAAAATAATAAACCGAAAACATCACTATACAATCCTTATATTGCCAAGACAAAAACCAACCCAAAGGCACAAAACCATTCTAAAAAGCCAAACAAAACAACACATTCCAAGGCATCATCTGTGCATCTACTACCAAACACACTCATGGGACATGGGACACTCAAGGGACATGGCGGAATAACGTACCAGGGACTAGCCAGTCGCTGCGCACCAACTCGGGCGTCTGTTGGCCGTTTAACCAGTCCAACTGCACGTACGACAACTGCCGTTTCCAACACATCTGCTCCTTTTGCGGCGGCCGCCACGCCCAGGCAAAGTGTTTTAAGAAGGGCGGTCGCAGGGGGAAGGGCGCAGGGCGGACGTTTGGACGCGAGGGCAGCGACACCAATAATCGTCGCCAATTTGGCACCGTGGCTAGCAAGGTATCCCAATAGGGAAGCAGCCCAGCTACTCTTAGCTGGGTTTAAGGAGGGGTTTAGGATCCCGTTTGAATATCAAGCGGGATCTGAGTTTAGTCGGAACTTGAAATCGGTCAGGACACACGGTGACGTAGCTAGGGAAAAGGTCTGGAAGGAAGTCCAATTGGGAAGGATGGCTGGCCCCTTCGAGTCCCCTCCCTTGCCTAATCTCAGGATTTCCCCATTGGGAGTGGTCCCCAAAAAAAGAGGCTGGGGAGTATAGGTTGATACAACACCTATCCTACCCCGAGGGGTCGTCGGTAAACGACGGCATTGACAGGGAGTTGTGTTCGGTGTCTTACGCGAACTTCGATCAAGCCGCAGCGCTGGTGGAAAGGATGGGAGAAGGGGCTCTAATGTCAAAAGCCGACATCAAATTGGCCTTCAGACACTTGCCAGTCCACCCCGAGTGCTTTCATTTGCTAGGCTGCATGCTCGAAGGTCAGTACTACATAGACTTATGCTTACCAATGGGAGGGGCGCTTTCTTGTTTTTATTTCGAGACATTTAGCACCTTCCTAGAATGGGTAGCCCGGAAGAGGGTGCAGGCAGCGGGGGTCATGCACTACTTGGACGACTTCCTTTTTGTTGGCCCCAGGGGTTCGGACTTATGCGCTAGGTGGCTGTTCGAATTTTCAGCCCTGGCGCGTGAATTCGGCGTTCCTTTGGCCGACGAGAAGACGGTGCGGCCAACAACCACTCTTACCTTTTTGGGCATAGAAATCGACTCTGAGGCGATGGAGTACAGGCTCCCTCCGGAGAAGCTGGTCGCCCTAAGCAGGCTTCTCCGCGAATTCATAGCTCTCAAGAAAACATCATTGAGGCACTTCCAGGCGCTGCTAGGCCACTTAGTATTTGCTGCGCGCGTAATGCCGGCTGGGAGGGTTTTCGCCAGGCGACTCTCCGCAGCAACGGTCGGGGTGAGACGACCCAACCACTTCATCCGCATCACCGCCGAAATCCGAACGGACTTGACGGTGTGGCTGCGTTTTTTAAAGGATTATAACGGCAGAACCTTGTGGCGAGGTCCCCCATCCAACAACACAGAATTGCAGTTGTTTACAGACGCCTCAGGGTCAGTCGGTTTTGGGGCCTACTTCGGTGGGGCATGGTGCGCGGAGCGGTGGCCTCCCCACTGGCGGGGGACGCCGCTCATTAAGAACTTGGCGTTCTTGGAACTATTTCCCTTGCTCGTCGCAGTGCGCCTGTGGGGTCACTTATTCGCAAATAAGCAAGTAATTTTTTGGACAGACAACATGGGTGTAGTGGAAGCCGTGAACAATTTCGGCTCACGCTCCCCGCCGGTGCTGTCCCTTCTGCGCTGTTTCGTACTGGCATGCTTGCAATTGAACATAGCGTTCAAGGCTCGACATGTCCCGGAGGTGGCGAATAACATTGCTGATGCCTTATCCCGGTTACAGATGGCGCTGTTTCGGAGACTGGCCCCCGGGGCGGACCTAATCGGCAGTCCATGCCCTGCAGACCTTTGGGTGCTGGCGACGACCCAGTGACCTCGTTGGTACGATCATCGCTGGCTCCGGGTACGTGGCGGGCCTATTCGGCAGCGTGGCGCGATTATCAAAGTCTGGCAGGGGAATTGGGTCTCGACGTATTGGGAGTCGGGACCTTGCTATCATTTGTCCTAAACTTAAGGGCAAGGGTTTTAGCGGGAGGATCCATAGGGAAAAAAGTGACAGGGGTCTCCTTCTTTTTGCAGCTAGAGGGCAAGGGGGACCCAATGAAGGCGTTTATCATCAAAAGGGTCCTAGCGGGGTTAACAAAGGGGACGGCGGCAAATGACAGCAGAAGGCCAGTGACACCAGCGATATTAGAGGGTTTAATGCAGGCCACAGACAGAGTGTGCCTATCGGGGTTCGAGGCGAAACTTTTCCGGCTGACGTTTGCATTGGCTTTCTTCGCAGCACTGCGAGCCGGGGAGCTGGTGTGCGCGTCGCGCAAGGGCGAGAGAGGGATGCAGTTTGAGGACATAGTCTTAGGGGAAGTGTGGGTCAAACTACACGTGAAAAGGTCAAAAACAGACCAGCGGGGGAGGGGAGCGTGGATATCTTTGCTAGGGCTACCAGGGACTAAATTTTGCCCAGTGAGCACGCTCAGGGAATACTTGGCATGCAGGCCAGACGGTCAGGGTCCCCTGCTCCTTCACGCAGACGGGGTACCGTTATCTAGATTCCAGTACCTGCGGGTTTTCCGCATGTGCCTAAGACACCAGGGCCTCGAAGAGGCACAATACGGGACACATTCGTTCCGGATTGGGGCGGCAACGGAGGCATCACGCGCGGGGCTGTCAGTAGCTGCGATACAAAAGATAGGGCGATGGAAGTCTAACAGATACCGGTCCTATATCAGGTCCGCATTATCTGGTATTTAGCGTGCTTGGATAAACCCCCTCATCCTCTTTATACCTTCACAGACGCCGCACCCACTTGGATAATCGGAGACTCGCTTATACACTGGGCAGAGAAGCGGGCTGTCAAACGCCCATGCGGGGCTAACCTCGGGTTGCGAACGGAGGAGACAAATGTGGTATGGGGGGGAGGTTGGGGGCTGCGGTGGGCTCAGTTGCTCCCGCGGCTAATGGTGATGGGCAGGGATAGGAGGGCGCCGCAGATCTTGCTCCTCCACGTCGGGGGCAACGACCTGGCCGCTCGACGCTACTTTGAGCTGGTTAATTCAATAAAACACGACCTGGCCCTCATACTCACCAGTTGGCCAGAAGTACAGATCGTTTGGTCGGACATATTGTGCAGGAGAGTGTGGATGGGCCATCGACCGAGCGCGGGTCAAACTGAACAAGATGGTGGGGAAGTTTGTGATGCAGTGTGGGGGATGGCAGATCACCCATCCCGAGTTTGACTACAAGTCAACCGGCCTGTTCCGGGCCGACGGCACACACTTATCCGAGATAGGGGCGGACTTGTTCAATAACGATTTGCAGGAGGGGCTGGAGAGGGTCCTTGCGGGGTTGGCGGCACGGTCTAATTTAAGGAGGTTTAAATAGAGCCGTGAGTGGCGGCAGTTCGGGGGTAAGTGCTTGTCCTTGCCAGATGGGCTCGGGGCGGGCGTCGCCCGGGGGTAGGAGCGATTGGGCGGGGTCAAGCTAACGTGACACCCGGGAACACACTCGCGACAACGGCCGGCTCTTTAGGGGTCGGCCGGGTACGGGGGCAGCAGGCCAAGGCCTGGCTGACCCTCTGACCCCACTCTGGCTTGGACTAGCGCTTACTCCAGTATTATGATTGTTAATAAACAAAGCCGCGGCCTTTTATACCTCCAAACTGAGTCTGTCATTACTTGTCTGTTATATGTGGGTACCATTTCCAAGTGGGAGGGGGTCCCTCGCAGCCTCCCTGGTCAAGCAATCCCTCCAGCCAATTAGGCGAGGGAAGCCCATGACCAGGGGGCAAGCCCCCCTCCCCCCTCACCTCGCTGGGATCTCTGGGCCGCCGTCGCGGCCCCCACCTGGGGGGGGGGGGGGGACAGGCCTAGGGCAGTACAAAAGAGGCAGCCGGGAGCTGAATCTTCCATTCTGCTCCCGGTCTGCTGCGAAGTTCCCACCCACCCACCCCATTAGCAAGACAGTCGGGGGCAGACGCTTGCACCCGGCCACTCCGTGGAGTATTTACAATTCCCTTGGTGATAAGCTGTCTGTACTACCTGTAAGCTGTAACATGTACCATCATATTTTACAGGGCAGTGTCCGAAGACCTCCCGAGAAACAAAGGACTGAAGTTCCTTCAGGAGGCTCCAGTTGGTCATTTTGCCACTGTCGCGGCGGCAGTTCGGGGGTAAGTGCTTGTCCTTGCCAGATGGGCTCGGGGTGGGCGTCGCCCGGGGGTAGGAGCGATTGGGCGGGGTCAAGCTAACGTGACACCCGGGAACCCACTCGCGACAACGGCCGGCTCTTTAGGGGTCGGCCGGGTACGGGGGCAGAAGGCCAAGGCCTGGCTGACCCCCTGACCCCACTCTGGCTTGGACTAGCGCTTACTCCAGTATTATGATTGTTAATAAACAAAGCCGCGGCCTTTTATACCTCCAAACTGAGTCTGTCATTACTCGTCTGTTATATGTGGGTACCGGTTCCAAGTGGGAGGGGGAGGGGGTCCCTCGCAGCCTCCCTGGTCATGCAGGAGACAGAAAGGTAGATAGAGACACAGACAGAGAGCTACCAGAGAAGGTGTTACATGGGTGAGTGCTGAGTTATTACTGTGACTTTCTGATGCTAACATGACATTAGGTTCTGGGCTCTGCGTCCCACACATGATGAACACCATGACTGTATAAAACTGAGGGGTACATATATGTATATATATATAGCAACTGTAAATATTACTGTATGTTCATTTGCATGTCTTAGACAGGTCTGCAACCCTGTCTTTCCCCATTGTCACCCAGCATACAGCGCTTCCACTGCAGCAAGGGATTCTGGGAAATGACATGCAAATGAGCACTCAGTGCCACCTTTTGTCTCAAGCTCGTATTACACAAGCCAATCCTCAAGCCAATGCATGCCGTTTTAAACACAGCTTTTAGACAGAGGCTGGGATGAGATGCAAAGCCATTAAACCCACTCACAGACATTTTTTTTTTTTTTTTACGGTTCACATATTAACAACCATTTAGTATCATTTTACAGAAAATAATAAACCGAAAACATCACTATACAATCCTTATATTGCCAAGACAAAAACCAACCCAAAGGCACAAAACCATTCTAAAAAGCCAAACAAAACAACACATTCCAAGGCATCATCTGTGCATCTACTACCAAACACACTCAATGCAAAAAAATATGGTTACTTCCCATTTCTACACACGACTTTTCGTACTTTCCACAGGACATTTAACATTGCATCTAATTACTTCACGTGTCCCAGCAATTTCTCTAACGCCTCACGGATATGATACGTACTACATTGTATTTCTAATTTTCTTACTTCCTCTTTAGACACCTCTGCTTTTGGGAACTGTACTTTCAGCCATTCCGTTTTTGAAACATTTAACCCTAAGTCACCTGCCTCTTTATTTATATTATTTATCACCTCTTTTACATGCCACTCCCTCGCCTTCCTTTCTCTCTCGCTTTCATAACTTACTTTTGTTCTTCCACTAAGGCCTGCCTTTTCTCCTTTTCCCCCTTTACTTTCCCTAATCTCTCCCCCTTCACCCCCACTCTGTTGGCCTGCCTTTCCATCACTTTCATTCCCACTTACTGCACTTACACTTCTCTGTATTTTAGTTCCCTCCACGCTTATCTGGCTTTGTGAGGACGAGCTATTGCCCTCACTTCTCTCCTTCTCTCTCACCTCTCCCCTAGCCTCTTTTATTTTAACCCACTGTACATGCTCCTTTTTTAATTCTTCATACTGCTCTTTTGTCAGCTGTTTTCTTTGGTACATCAGTTTTTCTAATCTTTCTATTATCTGTTCCTCACTACTCCCCCCATGCTGCTTCCGAAAAATACCAACCCAAAACAGAACATCTCCCACTGCGTCTTCAAAATGTTCCATCTTCTCTTTTAGGGTTACTTTCCCTGATACTTTTACAACTTTACCCTCTACACCTTCCTCTCTAGACTCCCCTTTACTCTGGCTATCCTTATCTTCCTTTGTTTCTATCCCTTGCAGATTTTTACGCTTTTGAGCTTTTTTCCCTCCTATTTCCATTTCCTCCTCCAAGACATCTTGGGGACCTTCCCTCCCCCTCTGTGCATCTTGAAACTCCATACTTTCCGCCCAGCTAGGTTCCACCACACTCAATGACCGTATTTACCCCTCCCCCGCATCTTTCTGATGCACTGTTCCCGTCTCCTCCCCTCCCCCCACCTCCAGTTTCTGGGCCAAGGAGTCCAGAAAGAAATCTTCCTCTTTTTTCTCCACGATATCACTTATAGAACCCGCCAAACCCTCTATTGGGCCACTTGCTAGCATTTCTTCTCTTCTTAAATCCTCCTCATACATTGCTGTTATAGCCGGATCAAGCCCTCCCTCTTGGGAACTCTCCATCTCACAAATTCCCAGACCCTCAACTGTCTCTTCCCCTTCTTCTAGCACACTGTCCCCTTTAGCTGTCTGGGCATATGTCCTTTTAGTGCACTGCCGTGCCAAGTGTCCTTCCTCTCCGCAAAGATGGCATCTCTTAGGGACTCCACAGTTGGCTGCAGTATGTCCTTCTTCCCCGCAATTACGGCACACAATTCCCGTTTTCGTGCAACCCTCCTTTGTATGTCCATAAGTGTGGCAATGCCTGCAATATAGAGGCTGTCCCGGGTAAAACAAAAATCCTCTGTCTCCTCTACTATTGAACATGGCCGGTGGGTGTGTAACTCCTCCCACACATGATGGATCCCGTCTGAACCGTACCCAGAAACGTCTCTTCCCGTTGAACATGCCATACGGATTTTTTAGTTCTTCACCTCCTCTAATCATTTCACAATACCGTTTCAAAAAACACACAATCTCCTCTTTCCTTGCATACGGAGTGTACATGTGAAGTACAAGTGGTCTCTCCTCCAGCATAAAACTTGGGATTACCTTTACATGCAAATGAACATACAGTAATATTTACAGTTGCTTTATGCTTTACTGTGGAGGGTTTTTGTCACTTTTTTACCCACCATAACCTTAATAGTAGTGGTGATTACCTAGTCTAGTCTCAAACCTGCTTTGCCATTAAGACCAACCCCACACTGATGAGACCCATTAAGGTCGAAACAGCTGTGTAGCTGAGCCTGTGTCCCCTTGGCCTTGAGTCATCGTCCCTTCGGGGACTAAAGACTCCTGCTGCTTTTGGGGGGGCACGCCATCTCGAGCTAAGAGGAGTGATCCTGAGCGAGCGGTTCTGAGCGAGCGGATGCGGAAGTGAGGGGCCGGCACCTTTGCCCTGGGACATCGCCTTTACTGGCTAAAGTCCCTTGCTGCTTTTGGGGTGCTGCACCTGAGCTTGAGAGAGCAGAGATGACGTCACAAGCTGGAATGCGCAATTCCATTCGGTTCCTGATCGAGCAGACCGAGAGAAGTCGAGTGAACCTGCTGTGGATAGTGGAGAAGGTGCTGAAGCAATTGATCGGTCTGGACACTGAGAGGATCTTCTGCCTTCAGGATTTCCCTGCACAGGGGATTTATGACCTGACCTGTCATCAAGAAGCGGATGTTTGGTGCACTTTTGAAAAGTGCAAGGAGAAGTCTGGTGACCCGATCTTACATGGCATCAAGGTAATTCCAAGTTTTATGCTGGAGGAGAGACCACTTGTACTTCACATGTACAATCCGTATGCAAGGAAAGAGGAGATTGTGACTTTTTTGAAACGGTACTGTGAAATGATCAGAGGAGGTGAAGAACTTAAAAACCCATATGGCATGTTCAACGGGAAGACACGTTTCTGGGTACGGTTGATACGGGATCCATCATGTGCGGGAGGAGTGACACACCCACCGGCCATGTTCAATATCAGAGGAGACAGAGGATTTTTGTTTTATTCGGGACAGCCTCTATATTGCAGGCATTGCCACACTTATGGACATACAAAGGAGGGTTGCAGGAAAACGGGAATTGTGTGCCGTAATTGCGGGGAAGAGGGACATACTGCAGCCAACTGTGGAGTCCCTAAGAGATGCCATCTTTGCGGAGAGGAAGGACACTTGGCATGGCAGTGCACTAAAAGGACATATGCCCAGGCAGCAAAAGGGGGCAGTGTGCTAGAAGAAGAGGAAGAGACAGTGGAGGGTCTGGAAATTTGTGAGATGGAGAGTTCCCAAGAGGGAGGGCTTGATCCGGTTATAACAGCAATGTATGAGGAGGATTTAAGAAGGGAAGAAATGGTAGAGAGTGGCCCAATAGAGGGGGAGGTGGAAGTGGAAATAATGGACACGACCGGACACAAGAAAGGGGCGCAAAAACGAAGTTTACAAAGTGACAATGATGTTTGTACAGTTGATGGGGAGGGGAAGAGTGAGCTACGGCAAGATAAGGTGACGAAGTCAAAGTTTTGTGCGCTGGATTTGTCCAGTATTGACGTTAGTAGGGAAGAGGAACAGACCGTGAGTAAAGGAAAAGAGGAAAATAAGAAGTTAGATAGGGAAGCGCAAGAAACTGAGGAGAAGGCAGGCCCTGGTGGTGCGAGTGGAAAAGGTAAAGAGGGAAAGAGTAAGTGTAAAGGGTTTGTTGTTAGTGGAAGCAAAAACGAGTCTTCGCAAGGGATAGAAACAAAGGATGATAAGGATTGCCAGAGTAAAGTGGAGCCTAGAGAGAAGGGTGTAGAGGGTAAAGTTAAAAAAGTATCAGGGAAGGTAACCCTAAAAGAGAAAATGGAACAATTTGAGAACGCAGTGGGAGATGTTCTGTTTTGGGTGGGTATTTTCCGGAAGCAGCATGGGGGTAGTAGTGATGAACAGATAATAGAAAGATTGGAAAAAATGATGTACCAAAGAAAACATCTGACAAAAGAGCAATATGAAGAATTAAAAAAGGAGCATGTACAGTGGGTTAAAATAAAAGAGGCTAGGGGAGAGGTGAGGGAGAAAGAGAGTAGCGAGAGCAACAGCTCGTCCTCACAAAAAAGTCAGATAAGCGTGGAGGGAACTAAAATACAGAGAAGTGTAAGTGGAGTAAGTGGGAACGAAAGTGAAGAAAAGGCAGGCAAAAAAGGGATTGTACAGGCAAAAGAGGCAAATTCTGCGGGAGATAGTAAGGGGAGGAGCACCCAGGGAAAGGATGAAGTAGGGCTTACAAAGGAAGAGGTTTTGCACAATCAACTTGCGAGGGGATTTGGGCGGAGATATTGGGATGTGAAAGAGGCAAGGGACGGGTATGAAAAAAGTGTGATGTCTGGATTCCAGTTAGAGGAAAGTAAGAGAGGTTTGGAACGTATGGAGAAAGAATTAAAACAGATGATCGCATCACTTGAGAATAGAGAAAGGGTTTTTGTTTTTAAATGAAAGAATCTTGAAGTATATGGTTCTTATCTTTGTATGATGTTTTGGTTATAGGGTTTTTTCGTAAAGTTATGTTTCTTTTTTCCCTTCTGAAAAGTTTATCTTTGTGTTTGTATATATCTGAAGGATGAAGGAAGAAAATGTAAATATATTATGTTTTGGTGTCTTTCTAATGTTGGGTGACTGTTGTCACTATGGTGTGTTTTTTTGGTTTCCAAAAAAGTCTGTAAACTTAAAAAAGTTGTTGAATAAAAAAGTTAAAAAAAAAAAGGTTGAAACATGTCTGTGAGTGGGTTTAATGGCTTTGCATCTCATCCCGGCCTCTGTCTAAAAGCTGTGTTTAAAACAGCATGCATTGGCTTGAGGATTGGCTTGTGTAATACGAGCTTGAGACAAAAGGTGGCACTGAGTGCTCATTTGCATGTCATTTCCCAGAATCCCTTGCTGCAGTGGAAGCGCTGTATGCTGGGTGACAATGGGGAAAGACAGGGTTGCAGACCTGTCTAAGACATGCAAATGAACATACAGTAATATTTACAGTTGCTTTATGCTTTACTGTGGAGGGTTTTTGTCACTTTTTTACCCACCATAACCTTAATAGTAGTGGTGATTACCTAGTCTAGTCTCAAACCTGCTTTGCCATTAAGACCAACCCCACACTGATGAGACCCATTAAGGTCGAAACAGCTGTGTAGCTGAGCCTGTGTCCCCTTGGCCTTGAGTCATCGTCCCTTCGGGGACTAAAGACTCCTGCTGCTTTTGGGGGGGCACGCCATCTCGAGCTAAGAGGAGTGATCCTGAGCGAGCGGTTCTGAGCGAGCGGATGCGGAAGTGAGGGGCCGGCACCTTTGCCCTGGGACATCGCCTTTACTGGCTAAAGTCCCTTGCTGCTTTTGGGGTGCTGCACCTGAGCTTGAGAGAGCAGAGATGACGTCACAAGCTGGAATGCGCAATTCCATTCGGTTCCTGATCGAGCAGACCGAGAGAAGTCGAGTGAACCTGCTGTGGATAGTGGAGAAGGTGCTGAAGCAATTGATCGGTCTGGACACTGAGAGGATCTTCTGCCTTCAGGATTTCCCTGCACAGGGGATTTATGACCTGACCTGTCATCAAGAAGCGGATGTTTGGTGCACTTTTGAAAAGTGCAAGGAGAAGTCTGGTGACCCGATCTTACATGGCATCAAGGTAATTCCAAGTTTTATGCTGGAGGAGAGACCACTTGTACTTCACATGTACAATCCGTATGCAAGGAAAGAGGAGATTGTGACTTTTTTGAAACGGTACTGTGAAATGATCAGAGGAGGTGAAGAACTTAAAAACCCATATGGCATGTTCAACGGGAAGACACGTTTCTGGGTACGGTTGATACGGGATCCATCATGTGCGGGAGGAGTGACACACCCACCGGCCATGTTCAATATCAGAGGAGACAGAGGATTTTTGTTTTATTCGGGACAGCCTCTATATTGCAGGCATTGCCACACTTATGGACATACAAAGGAGGGTTGCAGGAAAACGGGAATTGTGTGCCGTAATTGCGGGGAAGAGGGACATACTGCAGCCAACTGTGGAGTCCCTAAGAGATGCCATCTTTGCGGAGAGGAAGGACACTTGGCATGGCAGTGCACTAAAAGGACATATGCCCAGGCAGCAAAAGGGGGCAGTGTGCTAGAAGAAGAGGAAGAGACAGTGGAGGGTCTGGAAATTTGTGAGATGGAGAGTTCCCAAGAGGGAGGGCTTGATCCGGTTATAACAGCAATGTATGAGGAGGATTTAAGAAGAGAAGAAAGGGTAGAGAGTGGCCCAATAGAGGGGGAGGTGGAAGTGGAAATAATGGACACGACCGGACACAAGAAAGGGGCGCAAAAACGAAGTTTACAAAGTGACAATGATGTTTGTACAGTTGATGGGGAGGGGAAGAGTGAGCTACGGCAAGATAAGGTGACGAAGTCAAAGTTTTGTGCGCTGGATTTGTCCAGTATTGACGTTAGTAGGGAAGAGGAACAGACCGTGAGTAAAGGAAAAGAGGAAAATAAGAAGTTAGATAGGGAAGCGCAAGAAACTGAGGAGAAGGCAGGCCCTGGTGGTGCGAGTGGAAAAGGTAAAGAGGGAAAGAGTAAGTGTAAAGGGTTTGTTGTTAGTGGAAGCAAAAACGAGTCTTCGCAAGGGATAGAAACAAAGGATGATAAGGATTGCCAGAGTAAAGTGGAGCCTAGAGAGAAGGGTGTAGAGGGTAAAGTTAAAAAAGTATCAGGGAAGGTAACCCTAAAAGAGAAAATGGAACAATTTGAGAACGCAGTGGGAGATGTTCTGTTTTGGGTGGGTATTTTCCGGAAGCAGCATGGGGGTAGTAGTGATGAACAGATAATAGAAAGATTGGAAAAAATGATGTACCAAAGAAAACATCTGACAAAAGAGCAATATGAAGAATTAAAAAAGGAGCATGTACAGTGGGTTAAAATAAAAGAGGCTAGGGGAGAGGTGAGGGAGAAAGAGAGTAGCGAGAGCAACAGCTCGTCCTCACAAAAAAGTCAGATAAGCGTGGAGGGAACTAAAATACAGAGAAGTGTAAGTGGAGTAAGTGGGAACGAAAGTGAAGAAAAGGCAGGCAAAAAAGGGATTGTACAGGCAAAAGAGGCAAATTCTGCGGGAGATAGTAAGGGGAGGAGCACCCAGGGAAAGGATGAAGTAGGGCTTACAAAGGAAGAGGTTTTGCACAATCAACTTGCGAGGGGATTTGGGCGGAGATATTGGGATGTGAAAGAGGCAAGGGACGGGTATGAAAAAAGTGTGATGTCTGGATTCCAGTTAGAGGAAAGTAAGAGAGGTTTGGAACGTATGGAGAAAGAATTAAAACAGATGATCGCATCACTTGAGAATAGAGAAAGGGTTTTTGTTTTTAAATGAAAGAATCTTGAAGTATATGGTTCTTATCTTTGTATGATGTTTTGGTTATAGGGTTTTTTCGTAAAGTTATGTTTCTTTTTTCCCTTCTGAAAAGTTTATCTTTGTGTTTGTATATATCTGAAGGATGAAGGAAGAAAATGTAAATATATTATGTTTTGGTGTCTTTCTAATGTTGGGTGACTGTTGTCACTATGGTGTGTTTTTTTGGTTTCCAAAAAAGTCTGTAAACTTAAAAAAGTTGTTGAATAAAAAAGTTAAAAAAAAAAAGGTTGAAACATGTCTGTGAGTGGGTTTAATGGCTTTGCATCTCATCCCGGCCTCTGTCTAAAAGCTGTGTTTAAAACAGCATGCATTGGCTTGAGGATTGGCTTGTGTAATACGAGCTTGAGACAAAAGGTGGCACTGAGTGCTCATTTGCATGTCATTTCCCAGAATCCCTTGCTGCAGTGGAAGCGCTGTATGCTGGGTGACAATGGGGAAAGACAGGGTTGCAGACCTGTCTAAGACATGCAAATGAACATACAGTAATATTTACAGTTGCTTTATGCTTTACTGTGGAGGGTTTTTGTCACTTTTTTACCCACCATAACCTTAATAGTGTGTATATATATAGATATAGATATCTATATATATATCTTATACTATATTAGTGAAAGCACTGTATGTTTGCCTGCCTGGATGTCCGGTGTCCCTAGGGGCAATCTCATTGGTCCCTTGGCCCGGCCGCCCCCGCACACCTCTCATTGGCCTCACACACTCACACCACCCCCTTGGCCCGCCCCCCACACCTCTCATTGGCCTGAGGCGGAGTGACGGGCCAAAGGTCCAAAAAAAACCACACACACACACACACACACCTCCCCAAATCACCTCTCCCCCTCCCCAGCGGCATCACCTCTCCCCCTCCCCAGCGGCATCACCTCTCCCCCTCCCCAGCGGCATTACCTCTCCCCCTCCCCAGCGGCATCACCTCTCCCCCTCCCCGCTCCAAATCACCTCCCCCCTCCCCAGCGGCATCACCTCTCCCCCTCCCCAGTGGCATGACCTCTCCCCCTCCCCGCTCCAAATCACCTCCCCCCTCCCCGCTCCAAATCACCTCTCCCCCCTCCCTGCTCCAAATCACCTCTCCCCCTCCCCGCTCCAAATCACCTCTCCCCCCTCCCCGCTCCAAATCACCTCTCCCCCCTCCCCGCTCCAAATCACCTCTCCCCCCTCCCCGCTCCAAATCACCTCTCCCCCCTCCCCGCTCCAAATCACCTCTCCCCGCTCCAAATCACCTCTCCCCCTCCCCGTTCCAAATCACCTCTCCCCCCTCCCCGCTCCAAATCACCTCTCCCCCTCCCGCTCCAAATCACCTCTCCCCCTCCCCAGCGGCATCACCTCTCCCCCCTCCCCAAATCACCTCTCCCCCTCCCCAGCGGCATCACCTCTCCCCCCCCCCCGGCGGGGGAACAGGCAGCTGCCACGCGGCGCGTAAGATGGCGGACCCCGTTCCTCCCTCGCGGCGCCGAGTCAGACGATGGCGGCGCCCGGAAGTACAGATAGGTGTCGCTCCCCCACCTCTGGCGCCAAACGGAACTGAGAAAGGGCGCATCAACTGAGACACGTGTGTGTGTGTGTGTGTGTGTGTCTCACTGTCCACTGCCCCCCCTCCTGTCCACTGCCCCCCCCTCCTGTCCACTGCCCCTGTCCACTGCCCCCCCCTCCTGTCCACTGCCCCCCCTCCTGTCCACTGCCCCCCCTCCTGTCCACTGCCCCCCCCTCCTGTCCACTGCCCCCCCTCCTGTCCACTGCCCCCCCCTCCTGTCCACTGACCCCCCCCCTCCTGTCCACTGCCCCCCCTCCTGTCCACTGCCCCCCCTCCTGTCCACTGCCCCCCCTCCTGTCCACTGCCCCCCCTCCTGTCCACTGCCCCCCCCTTCCTGTCCACCGCCCCCCCTCTGTCCACCGCCCCCCCCCTCCTGTCCACCTCCCCCCGCTCCTGTCCACCTCCCCCCCTCCTGTCCACCTTCCCCCCCTCCTGTCCACCTCCCCCCCCTCCTGTCCACCTCCCCCCCTCTCCTGTCCACTGCCCCCCCTCCTGTCCACTGCCCCCCCTTCCTGTCCACTGCCCCCTCCTGTCCACCTCCCTCCCCCCCCTCCCCCCTCTCCTGTCCACTGCCCCCCCTCCTCGTCCACTGCCGTCCCTCCTGTCCACTGTCTGTCCCTCCTGTCCACTGTCCGTCCCTCCTGTCTACTGTCCGTCCCCCCTCCTGTCCACTGTCCATCCCTCCTGTCCACTGTCCCCCCATCCTGTCCACTGTCCGTCCCCCCCCTCCTGTCCACTGTCCGTCCCCACACCCTCCTGTCCACTGTTCATCCCCCCCCTCCTGTCCACTGCCCCCCCCTCCTGTCCACTGCCCCCCCTCCTGTCCACTGCCCCCCCCTCCTGTCCACTGCCCCCCCTCCTGTCCACTGCCCCCCTCCTGTCCACTGCCCCCCCCCTCCTGTCCACTGCCCCCCCCTCCTGTCCACTGCCCCCACTCCTGTCCACTGCCCCCACTCCTGTCCACTGCCCCCCCCCTCCTGTCCACTGCCCCCCCCTCCTGTCCACTGCCCCCCCCTCCTGTCCACTGCCCCCCTTCCTGTCCACCTCCCCCCCCTCTCCTGTCCACCGCCCCCACCTCCTGTCCACCTCCCCCCTCCTGTCCACCTCCCCCCCCTCTCCTGTCCACCGCCCCCCCCCCTCCTGTCCACCTCCCCCCTCCTGTCCACCTCCCCCCCTCCTGTCCACCTCCCCCCCCCTCCTGTCCACCTCCCCCCCCTCTCCTGTCCACTGCCCCCCCTCCTGTCCACTGCCCCCCCTTCCTGTCCACTGCCCCTCCTGTCCACCTCCCTCCCCCCCTCCTGTCCACTGCCCCCCCTCCTGTCCACTGTCCGTCCCTCCTGTCTACTGTCCGTCCCCCCCTCCTGTCCACTGTCCGTCCCTCCTGTCCACTGTCCCCCCATCACTGTCCATCCCCCCCCCTCCTGTCCACTGTCCGTCCCCACACCCTCCTGTCCACTGTTCATCCCCCCCCCCCTCCTGTCCACTGTTCGTCCCTCCCCTCTGGGGAACACGGAGAGAGAAGGGAGCGGGAAATTTTACTCACGGGCAACGCCAGGTCTCTCTCCCCCTTGCCGCTACAACTCACCTCTCTCCCTCCCCGCCGCCGCTCCAACTGGAACAGATGGCGGCGCCCGGAAGGACCCCCTTCCTCCCTCGCGGCGCCCAGTGAGAAGATGGCGGCGCCCGGAACTACAGGTACGTGTCGCGTGTGTCGCTCCCCCCACCTTCCCCTCCCCCCCATTTCTCCCCCCCCCACTTCTCCCCCCCTCATCCCCCCCTCCCCACCTACCCCCCACCTCCCAGAGCACGCTCTCTATGGCTCAACATCCCCGAGGAGCAGGAGGAGGGCGGCAGGGACTTAATGCTGCTAGGTAAGGAAATGCAGGGGGAGGAATCCATGCCTTTGAGGCGCCCCCCCTGCCTTTGACCGCCCCCCCCCCTGCCTTTGACGCCACCCCCCCTGCCTTTGACGCCACCCTCCCCTCTCCCTTTGATGCCCCCCCTCCCTTTGACTCCCCCCCCTGCCTTTGACGCCCCCCCCCCTGCCTTTGACGCCCCCCCTGCCTTTGACGCCCCCCCTGCCTTTGATGCCCCCCCTGCCTTTGACGCCCCCCCCCTGCCTTTGACGCCCCCCCCTGCCTTTGACGCCCCCCCCCCCTGCCTTTGACGCCCCCCCCCTGCCTTTGACGCCTCGCCTCCCCTGACTCCCCTCCCTGGTGCTCCCCTCCCCCGGCGCTCCACTCACATCACCTCCCACATACTGACTGACACACACACACGCTGACTGACGCACACACACGCTGACTGACGCACGCACACTAACTGACGCGCGCACCACACACTGACTGACACACACACACACTGACTCACACACACACACTGACTGACACACACTGACTGACACACACTGACTGACACACACTGACTGACACACTGACACTGGCTCACACACACACACTAACTGACGCGCGCACACACACACACACACCACACACACTGACTGACACACACACTGACTGACACACACACTGACTGACACACACACTGACTGACACACACACCGACTGACACACACACAGACTGACACACACACACCGACTGACGCGCGCACACTGACTGCCGCACGCGCACACACACCCCCACACACACACACACTGACTGCCGCACGCACACACTGACTGACGCGCACACAAACCCTGACTGACGCACACATGCACGCACACACTGACTGAGGCACACACACACGCACACACTGACTGGTTGTAAGTCAGTCTGTGTGTGTTTGTGTTTCTGCCTCAGACTCACTGACCGCGCGCGCAAACACACAGTGACTGACGCACACCACGCTACATGAAGCTGTATAGGAGGGAGGGAGGACTGGATTGATGTGAATGGGGGACAAACAGAGAGAGGGGGGAGGAGGGAGAGAGGAACGGGAACATTACATCCCGGGCAACGCCGGGTCTCTCAGCTAGTATATATACTATATCTACTATATATTTGTGAAAGTGTTCTATGTGGCCGTGTCTGCTATGTGTCTCCCTGTGTCCCTCCCTGTGTCCCTAGGCGGCAATCCCATTGGCTCCCTTGGCCCACCCCCGCACACCTCTCATTGGCCGGACACACACATACACTCACACAGAGATACACACACCACACACGGATACACACACAGGCAGGACACGGAGACACACACACAAAGATACACACACACTGAGACACACACAGATACACACACACACACACACTGAGATACACACACTGAGACACACACAGATACACACACACACACTGAGATACACACACACTGAGATACACAGACAGGACACAGATAGACAGACAGGACACACACACACATATACAGACAGGACACACACCACACACACACACACACACACCACCCCCCCCCTCTGTCCGTCCCCCCCCATCACCAGCCTCCAGACGGAGGGGAAGCGCGGCCCTCCTACCCCAGCCGCTCCCTTACCTCCCTGGCGCTACCTCCCCCTAAGGTAAGTCACTGCGTGTCCCGCCTCAGCTTATGGCGCCACTAACTCTCCCATTTCAGGCGCGCAGCCTCGCGCCACAGGCCCACACAGTGACGTAATGACACCTGCCTTAACTGTCCAAGCAGTGTGTCGATCCCCCCCACTCCCCTTTCTCCCCCCCCACTCCCCTTTCTCTCCCCCCACTCCCCTTTCTCCCCCCCCACTCCCCTTTCTCCCCCCCCCACTCCCCTTCTCCCCCCCCCCACTCCCCTTTCTCCCCCCCCACTCCCCTTTCTCCCCCCCCCCGCTCCCCTTTCTCCCCCCCGCTCCCCTTTCTCCCCCCCCGCTCCCCTTTCTCCCCCCCCGCTCCCCTTTCTCCCCCCCCGCTCCCCTTTCTCCCCTTCTCCCCCCTCCCGCTCCCCTTTCTCCCCCCTCCCGCTCCCCTTTCTCCCCCCATCCGCTCCCCTTTCCCCCCCCATCCGCTCCCCTTTCCCCCCCATCCGCTCCCCTTTCCCCCCCCATCCACTCCCCTTTCCCCCCATCCGCTCCCCTTTCCCCCCCTCCGCTCCCCTTTCCCCCCCCCTCCCGCTCCCCTTCCCCCCCCTCCTCTCCCCTTTCCCCCCCCTCCTCTCCCCTTCCCCCCCCCCCCTCCGCTCCCCTTTCCCCCCCCCTCCGCTCCCCTTTCCCCCCCCTCCGCTCCCCTTTCCCCCCCCCTCCGCTCCCCTTTCTTTCCCCCATCCGCTCCCCTTTCCTCCCCTCCTCCGCTCCCCTTTCCTCCCCTCCTCCGCTCCCCTTTCCTCCCCCCTCTGCTCCCCTTTCCTCCCCCCCTCCGCTCCCCTTTCCTCCCCCCCTCCGCTCCCCTTTCCTCCCCCCCCTCCGCTCCCCCTTTCCTCCCCCCCTCCGCTCCCCTTTCCTCCCCCCTCCGCTCCCCTTTCCTCCCCCCCTCCGCTCCCCTTTCCTCCCCACCCTCCGCCCCTTTCCTCCCCCCTCCGCTCCCCTTTCCTCCCCCCCTCCGCTCCCCTTTCCTCCCCCCCTCCGCTCCCCTTTCCCCCCCCTCCGCTCCCCTTTCCCCCCCCCTCCGCTCCCCTTTCCCCCCCCTCCTCTCCCCTTTCCCCCCCCTCCTCTCCCCTTCCCCCCCCCCCCTCCGCTCCCCTTTCCCCCCCCCTCCGCTCCCCTTTCCCCCCCCCTCCGCTCCCCTTTCCCCCCCCCTCCGCTCCCCTTTCTTTCCCCCATCCGCTCCCCTTTCCTCCCCTCCTCCGCTCCCCTTTCCTCCCCCCTCCGCTCCCCTTTCCTCCCCCCCTCCGCTCCCCTTTCCTCCCCCCCTCCGCTCCCCTTTCCTCCCCCCCTCCGCTCCCCTTTCCTCCCCCCCTCCGCTCCCCATTTCCTCCCCCCCTCCGCTCCCCTTTCCTCCCCCCCTCCGCTCCCCTTTCCTCCCCCCCTCCGCTCCCCTTTCCTCCCCCCCTCCGCTCCCCTTTCCTCCCCCCCTCCGCTCCCCTTTCCTCCCCCCCTCCTCTCCCCTTTCCTCCCCCCTCCGCTCCCCTTTCCTCCCCCCCTCCGCTCCCCTTTCCTCCCCCCCTCCGCTCCCCTTTCCTCCCCCCTCCGCTCCCCTTTCCTCCCCCCCTCCGCTCCCCTTTCCTCCCCCCCTCCGCTCCCCTTTCCCCCATCCTCCTCCTCTTCCCCTCCTCTTCCCCTCCCCCCTCCCCTTTCCCTCCCCCCCTCCCTGTCTCCCCCTCCTCCCCTTTCCCTCCCCCTCCTCCCCTCCCACCCCCCAGCCCCCTTCCCACCCCCCTTCCCCCCTCTCCTTCACCCCTTCCACCACCCTTCGCCTTCCTGCCCGCCTTCCTGCCTCCCGCCTCTGCTTTCGCGCCCACCCGCCTCTGCCTTTCACCCACTCTTACTCCGCCCGCCTCTGCCTTTCACCCGCCGCCTCACAGCCGCTGCACGCACTGAACAGACACCCGCCACACTCGACACATACCTGCCGCCACACACACCTGCTGCCTCCCGCCCCTACGCACCGACATCACTGACCCACCGCCTCACACCCTAGCAGGACCCCCACTCACAGACAGCACTCACAACCCACGCACCACCCGCCGCCTCACACCCTAGCAGGACCCCCACTCACAGACAGCACTCACAACCCACGCACCACCCGCCGCCTCACACCCTAGCAGGACCCCCACTCACAGACAGCACTCAAAACCCACGCGCCACCTGCCGCCTCACACCCTAGCAGGACACACGCCTCACATTTTTACATCTGTTATGTCACCAAAATATACATTGTACTGTGGTGTGTTTACAACAAACCATTTTTAAACAACATCGTATTACATTTTATTCCATCTTTCTTTTCAACATTATTTTTTTTTTTTTTTTTTTTTAAATATCTTTCCTTTATTGGTGTCATACAGTGAGTAGGTACATGATACAGAAACTGGTTGGCAAGTCAACTTGTGTATACGGCGCAGTACATGTACATTACATAGGGGAGGTAAGCGACACACAATAATCCCTTTTCCTTTTCCAGAGATGAAAAGAAGAGGGGAGACAAAGGAAGGGTGGATAGTTGGGAACGACTTTGGGAAAAGAGAGGGGGAGGACGGGGGGAAGGATTTAGAGATTCGTTGGTCGGGGGGGGGGGAGGGGGGGATGGGTGTTACTATAAGGTTTATGTGGGGGTTGGTAGTCCTGGCCAAGGTTCCCAGACTGCATAAAATTGTGGGGGTTTTTGTTTCAACATTGCCGTCAGTTTTTCCATATTCATAATTCCGTCTATCCTGGAGATCACTGTCCTTCTAGAGGGGGCTTTAATTTTCTTCCACGCCGCCGCAACACAGCATCTCGCAGCCGTCAATATTGCCACTGTGAGTCTGGCAGCAGGGGCAGGGAGGTTGTCGATTGTTTTTCCCAGCACGTAGGTCAGCGGGTCCAGGGGTATATCTATATCCAGGGTCTCGGTCAGGAGGCCCTGGATCCGGGACCAGAATCTTTGGATCTCCGGGCATGTCCACCAAATATGTGACATGTCCCCCCTTTGACCACAACCTCTCCAGCATTCATCTGAAGTGCCTGGGTAGATTTGGCTCAATCTACTCGGGGTCAGGTACCAGTGAAATAATATTTTATAGATGTTTTCTTTTGTGACGGAACAAATTGATGTTTTGGTGGCTGCCTCCCAGATATCCTCCCAGTCCTCAAGGTCCAAGTTGGTATTTAGAGCTTCGTTCCATTTCTGCATATACAGGTGATTGGGGGGGGGCTGGGATGCCTCGAGCGTTTTATATATCTCTGATATGAGGCCCTTTTGGTATTCGCCTTTGAGGCAGAGGGTCTCGAATCTGGAGCGCGGCGGGAACTTTAGGGTAGGGGACTGGGTTCTAAGGAAGTGTCGAAACTGTAGGTATTGGATTGTGGGTAAATCGGGGGACGAAAATTTAGCTCTTAGTTCTAGGAGGGGCATGGCCTCGTCTTTTTCCAGCAAATCCGCAACCACTCTGATATTTAAGCCTTGAAATTGGCTGAATTGGGTTCGGGCACACCCGGGTGGGAAGTCCGGGTTTCCGAATAAGGGGGTCAATTGAGAGGGGGTTGAAGCTAGGCCGTATTTCCCTTTGGTTTTTAACCATGTCGACCACGTGCATCTCATAGCCCCGAGGCCAAGTCTCAACGATTTCTTGTTTTTGTGGGATGGGGACCACAATAGAGTTGGGAGGGTGTTCGGGGACGCGTGGTGTGTCTCTATCTCCAGCCAACAATTGGAGGCGGGGGGGCTGTTCCACACTACCGCCTGCCTCAATTGGGCTGATTGGTAGTATCGGAGTATGTCCGGTGCCCCCAGGCCCCCTCTCGTCCTCGAGGCCAAGAGTACTGACCGTGGGGCCCTGGCTCTCCGTTGTTGCCAGATAAACCTTGGGATATGGGCCTGGATATTCCTCAGTTCTGCTAATGGTACAGGGACGGGGAGGGTCTGAAAGAAATAGAGTAAACGGGGTAGGATATTCATTTTGGTGGATACTATTCTTCCGAACCAGGAGATCTGGTGGGTTAGCCAGGTCTCTAGATCTTTTAAGATTTGGCGGAAGAGGGGGGGGTAGTTAATTTGGTATAGTGAGTTATATGAGCTCGCTATTTTAATTCCAAGGTACTTGATATGTGAACTATTCCATTTGTATTTAAATTTCTTTTGTAGGGCTGACCAGACGGGGTTCGGTAGGGAGATGCTGAGCGCCTCCGACTTGTCAGTATTGACTTTATAGTCTGACAGTTGGCCAAATTCGATGAGGAGTTTTTCTAGGTTAGGGAGGGAGGTGAGGGGGTCTAACATGGTGAGGATTATGTCATCGGCGAACAGGGATATTTTGTATTCCCTGTCTCCGATTGGGATACCTTTTAATAGTGGGTTCAGTTCTAATTCGGGCGGTCAGGGGCTCTATGGATAGGGCGAAAAGTAAAGGGGAGAGGGGGCAGCCTTGTCTAGTGCCGTTTTGTATTTTTATTGGGTTGGAGCGGCCTCCCGGGAGTTTTAGTAGGGCTGTTGGGTTAGTATAGAGGGCCCGTACGCCAGTCAGAAATGGTCCGGAGAAGCCGAATTGGCCCATCGTTTGGTCGAGGTAGGACCATCTGATGCGGTCAAAGGCCTTCTCCGCGTCGAGGCTTAGTATCAGGGCCTGGGATTGTTTGAGGTGCACGTGGTCTATTATATCAATAATTTTGCGGGTGTTGTCAGAGGCCTGTCTTCCTGACACAAATCCCACCTGGTCTATATGAATTAGTCTTGGGAGAATAGGATTCAGCCTGTTTGCGAGAATTTTGCTGAAAAGCTTGAGGTCGGAGTTTAGCAGGGATATTGGGCGGTAGCTGCCGCATTGAAGTGGGTCTCTGCCCTCTTTATGTATAATAGCCAGATTGGCTGCTGACATAGTGTCTGGGATCTGTTGATCTTGCATGAAAGAATTGTACATTTCTAGGAGGTGAGGGGACAGGGGGCCTACAAATTTTTTATAATAACTGTTGGTAAATCCATCCGGTCCAGGTGTTTTAGCTATTTTAAGTGAGGATATTGCTTTTTTTAGTTCCTCTTGAGTTATTTTCTTATTTAAGAACTCGAGTTCTTCTTGTGTGAGGGTTGGGAGGTTGCATTTGGTTAGGTAGTCGGAGGTATTTTTGGCGTTATCCTTCGGGTGGCAGTGGGGGGAAGGTTGTAGAGATCCGTGTAGAACTCTGCAAACTCATTTGCGATATCTTTCTCATTATAGGAGATTAGACCGCTTTTAGTCCTGATCTTTGTAATCTGGGTCTTTGCTTTCATGCCTCTTAATTTGGAGGCCAGAAGTTTGTCCGCTTTGTTGCCCCTATCGTAAAACCGCTGTTTGGTCCATTTCAGGGCTCTCTCTACCTCGTCAAGTTGAAGCAATTTTAGGTCGGATCTCGCTTTCTCGAGTGCTCTGAACACCTTTTTTGATAAGGATAGTTTGTGTGAGCGCTCTAGCGCTAGGATTTTATCAGTAAGTTCTTTCTGGGCTTTCTGTTTAAGTTTTTTCTTGTAGGAGGCTATTGATATGAGTTCCCCTCTGATGGTGGCTTTGTGGGCCTCCCATAGAGTTGCTGCCGAAGGTACTGAGCCTTTGTTTATTTGGAAAAAGGTGAGCAGTTTTTGCTTAATTGTTTTGACTACTTGTGGGTCGTTGAGAAGCGAGTCGTTAAGTTTCCAATTATATGTTAATGACTTGACGAAGGGCAGAGAGAGGGTGAGTGCGATAGGGGCATGGTCGGACCACGTTATTGGGCCTATTTCGGAGTGGGAGGATGCCTGGAGAACATTATTGGTGCCTAGAAAATAGTCGATCCTCGAGTAAGACTGATGGGGGGTTGAGTAGAAAGAGTAGTCCCGCTGGCCCGCGTGCTGGGCCCGCCAAATGTCTGTCAGAGAGTACTCTCTGAGAATATCTTGGAATTTTTGGGCTTTTGTCTGTAGTTGGGTGGAGTATGGGGCAGTAGTTTGGCCTGATCTGTCATGGTCTGGGCTAAGTACCATATTTACGTCTCCGACAAGGAGAAGGGAGGAGAGCGTCGATTGGTCGAGAGTGCTAAGGAGGTTCTGTAGGAATTGAGTTTGGTTGGCGTTTGGGGCATAAATATTAAGGATAGCTATGGGGGAGCCTGAGAGCGTGCCTTGGAGTAATATATATCGTCCCTCGGGATCTTTGGTTATCAGCGTCGGGGCAAATGGTATATTGTTTTTAATCAGGATGGCCACCCCTCTTTTCTTGCTAGGGGAGGAAGCAAAAAACGCTTGGGGGTACGTGTGGTTAAATGTGTTTGGTGGGTCTGAATTGTTATAATGGGTTTCTT